>NC_052340.1:28200565-28402915 GCF_016432855.1 Salvelinus namaycush | reverse complement strand
AAACAAGCTTATATTTTGGTTTCTGATGGGGTATGAAGTTGAAGTAAGCTCATGAGGCATTTATACTGAACAAAAATATAGGCGCCACATGCAACAATTTCAAGGATTTACAGTTCATATAAGGAAGTCAGTCAATTGAAACAAATTAATTAGACCATAATCTATGGTTTTCACATCACGGAATACAGATATGCATCTGTTGGTCACAGATACCTTTAAAAAAAATGTAGCGGCGCTGATTGTAAAACCAGTCAGCGCGACTCATGCAGCGCGACTCATCTCCTTCTCATAGAGTTTATCAGGCTGTTGATTGTGGCCTGTGGAATGTTGTCCCACTCTTCTTCAATAGCAGTGCGAAGTTGCCGTGCATTATCATGCTGAAACATGAAGTGATGGCGGCGGATGAATGGCACGACAGGATCTCATCATGGTAACTCTGTGCATTCAAATTGACATCAATAAAATGCAATTGTGTTCGTTGTCTGTAACTTATGCCAGCCCATACCATAACCCCACCGCTACCATTGGGCACAATGTTCACAACGTTGACATCAGCAGTGGTCTGCGGTTATGAGGCAGGTTGGACCTACTGCAACATTCTCTAAAACGACATTGGAGGATGCTTATGGTAGAGACGTTAACATAAAATTCTATGGCAACAGCTCTGGTGGACGTTCCTGCAGTCAGCATGCCAATTGCATGCTCCCTCAAAACTGAAGACATCTGTGGAATTGTGTTGTGTGACAAAACTGCACATTTTAGGGTGTCTTTTTATTGTCCCCAGCACAAGGTGCACGTGTGTAAAGATCATGCTGTTTAATATGCCACACCTGTCAGGTGGATGGATTGTCTTGGCAAAGGAGAAATGCTCACTAACAGGGATGTAATCAAATTTGCATACAACTTTTCAAAGAAATAAGCTTTTTTACATATGGAACATTTCTGGGATCTTTTTATTTCAGTTCATAAAACATGGGACCAACACTTTCCATGTTGCATTTATATTTTTGTTATAAGTTATAAACTTCAAGAATCAATGGGTATATATATCATGAATTTATTAGTTGAAAAATAGATACAGTAA
Organism: Salvelinus namaycush; assembly: GCF_016432855.1. Taxonomy (NCBI): domain Eukaryota; kingdom Metazoa; phylum Chordata; class Actinopteri; order Salmoniformes; family Salmonidae; genus Salvelinus; species Salvelinus namaycush. The sequence continues at coordinate 28,401,831 of NC_052340.1, read as the reverse complement.
AACTGCAGCCCTACAAGACTTTTGGAAAGAATTCAATATTTTTCTAAAATTGCATATACCTCATATGCCTCACATTAGTATGTGTTCTGTTGTGCAAGCAGCTTGTTCTTTGCTATTCTAAAGCCTAGTTCTTCTTTAGTTGTGTCAACATGAAAACCTCCACAGCCAGGAGTGGACAACCAGTCCATATGAATATAGAAAGATCTATTAAACCAATTCACCATGGACTGTTTGTTGTAACTAATTTGATATCGGCCTGCTCTCTCTCTCTGTCCCCTCTCTGACCTTCGTGTCAACATGGTAATTAGTATGCTCAGACAAAGGTGTGCCCCGTGGAACCCGACTCCACTGCCCTTCACCCTTCATTAGCAAGGTCACTTCCTGGAGTGTATGGCCGTGGCGTGGACCCTTGAATCAGGCCCACCCGACAGCGTATGACACACACACACACACACACACACACACACACACACACAACTTATGAAGTGTTATAACATGTCAGATGGCCAGAGGGAGCGTCAGGTCTGCATATCTGAGAGGGCCGATGCCCTCCTATTGGTATTCCCTACAGCTCTGTTCTGCTCTGCCAGGGACCCAGCCACCAGGTAAATGTCTAAGGGCTGTTGGTGTAGCTGGGGCTGTCACCACTAATATATGTGCAAAGGGGGCAGCTATAGAAAATGTCAGTGCTCTGGCCTTTCTACCCCAGTGTCAGCAGGCGAGGGTTGGAAGGAAAGAAGGGTGGAATGAAAGGAAGTAAGCCTAGTAGGTCTAATGTTAGTTGTTGTACACAGGTGCTATACTGGCACCTCTCTTTCCATTTTGTTAATGGTTAGACTGTGCAGCTGAATATGGAACAGACAGAGCAACACATTGGTTCAAGGAAGGAATAGAAAATAAATGACAATTTGTTAAATAGGATTATTGTTAGTGGGTTGTTGTAAATGTTACTGCTTAAAAATATTGCATTTCAGTGTTAGCTTTTGGCAGTCAATTATCATTGATTATTATTGTAGCTAGCGCTTTTCTGCAAAATTATTCTATTAATTTTTGTTTCCCCTTAATGGGGCTTGATGAACGTGTTAAGTAGAGAATTGTCCCTAAAGGTACTCTTCTTGTCACTGTGGAAGCGATGTGGCACAGCACTGAGCTGGATGAGCAATCTGCCGTGTCCTCATTTCATCTGATTTGCAAGCTAGAGAGAATTAAGTAATTGGCATTTATGCAAAACAAAAGAGAATTTGCTATCGAGTTTTTTTTTTTTCAAGTACTGTAGAACCAAGTCTGTACACTGTCTACTCTAGGGTTATATATGCCTGCCTGTCTGTCTTAGTCTACGATATGTGTGCGAATGTGCATTTAAGTGTGCATGTTTGTGTGGATGCAATATATTTAGTGCTTTGGCTCTAGATACAGAGAGCACAAGATCGGCATCATTTCACCTGTCACAGAGCAGATCCAGTTCATATGGAGGAGGAAGATGTACACACAGCGCCTTCAGAAAGTATTCACACCCCTTGACTTTTTCCACATTTTGTTGTGTTACAACCTGAATTTAAATCGGATTAAATTGAGATTTGAGATTGAGAATACCCCGTAATGTCAAAGTGGAATGTAAAGGTGAAATGTCTTGAGTCAATAAGTATTCAACCCTTTTGTTATGGCAAGTCTAAATAAGTTCAGGAGTAAACATTTGCTTAACAAGTCACATAAGTTGCATGGACTCACTCTGTGTGCAATAATAGTGTTTAACATGATTTTTTAATGACTATCACATCGCTGTACCCCACACATACAATTATCTGTAAGGTCCCTCAGTCAAGCAGTAAATTTCAAACAAAGATTCAACCACAAAGACCAGGGAGGTTTTCCAATACCTCACAAAGAAGGGCACCTATTTGTAGATGGATTTAAAAAAAAGCAGACATTGAATATCCCTTTGAGTATGGTGAAGTTATTAATTGCACTTTGGATGGTGTATCAATACAACCAGTCACTAGAAAATAAATCACAGCCATAATCTCCAATGGGTCTCGATGGAAACCTTAGCCGGGAAAGTTCCCCTTTGGAGCAGCTCTCCGGTGACTACGGCACACACACACACACACACACACACGCACAATAACATTGCTCACCAGCTAACCCTCCTACACACACAAACTCATACACCCAGAGTGAATGAATGAAACCAGGCTGTTTCCTAAAAATAATCACTAACTGGGCGATTTAAAAACATTGCCCTGCCCACACAATTATTTCTATTCAGTTTGCACTTTCTCTCTGTTGAGTCCCGGAATAGCAGACCATTCATATTTAAAGGCTGCGAGTGGTGAGAGTGGTGAGAGTGGAGGAAACGGTGACGTCAGGCCCAGGGAGAGTAAGCCTTTTCTCAGCCCCTGGTTGTATGTTCTCTCTTGTCTGAGGGACCGGGGTAGAACAACACTTAGCAGAGAATGTTCTCTCTTGTCTGAGGGACTGGGGTAGAACAACACTTAGCAGAGAATGTTCTCTCTTGTCTGAGGGACCGGGGTAGCACAACACTTAGCAGAGAATGTTCTCTCTTGTCTGAGGGACCGGGGTAGCACAACACTTAGCAGAGAATGTTCTCTCTTGTCTGAGGGACCGGGGTAGCACAACACTTAGCAGAGAATGTTCTCTCTTGTCTGAGGGACCGGGGTAGAACAACACTTAGCAGAGAATGTTCTCTCTTGTCTGAGGGACCGGGGTAGCACAACACTTAGCAGAGAATGTTCTCTCTTGTCTGAGGGACCGGGGTAGCACAACACTTAGCAGAGAATGTTCTCTCTTGTCTGAGGGACCGGGGTAGAACAACACTTAGCAGAGAATGTTCTCTCTTGTCTGAGGGACCGGGGTAGAACAACACTTAGCAGAGAATGTTCTCTCTTGTCTGAGGGACCGGGGTAGCACAACACTTAGTAGAGAATGTTCTCTCTTGTCTGAGGGACCGGGGTAGCACAACACTTAGCAGAGAATGTTCTCTCTTGTCTGAGGGACCGGGGTAGCACAACACTTAGCAGAGAATGTTCTCTCTTGTCTGAGGGACCGGGGTAGAACAACACTTAGCAGAGAATGTTCTCTCTTGTCTGAGGGACCGGGGTAGAACAACACTTAGCAGAGAATGTTCTCTCTTGTCTGAGGGACCGGGGTAGAACAACACTTAGCAGAGAATGTTCTCTCTTGTCTGAGGGACCGGGGTAGAACAACACTTAGCAGAGAATGTTCTCTCTTGTCTGAGGGACCGGGGTAGCACAACGGTCCCTCAGAGAATGGCAATCAAAGCCCGGCTTTGTGATACTTCAATGGCTTTTAAAATCTTGAATTATTCTTCTCTGAGCCGTTTCCTACCTCCTACGTCTATATGCACCATCCTGACAGACGAAAACACATTTTGTTTGCTTTTCCCAAAACGACTGCAGATACAGCACATTGAGTAAAATGTATTTTATTAAATGGCAAAACCTTTGCTAATTGACCCCAAACATAGACATACAATATAGCTTTTTCAAATAGTGTATCAAATGCAGGCTGATTGCAATTCCTTTGCAGCCCAAAAATAATTGACATTCAGAGCATCTCCAACTTTAGAGCATCCTTCTGATAAACACATGCAAGAAGAAAATGCATTCTCTGGTACAGAGGAAAGACACCCATGCAGCTCGGAGAAGCAAACACTAGATCCAGAATCACCTTGTTGTGGCTTCCTGCAGTCATTATGACTGGAAACACAGCAGCGCTGGAAATCTAGAGCATTAGACCCAAACAATCATACGGTAAGAACCAGAGAAGAAACCATGCATGCAACACTTTCACCGCAGGGAGGAAACTCCATGTCAGTCACAATGCGTAGAGGACTGAGCCACAAACACCACACACTATCATATCTGGCTGACGCTCAAAGTAAAACCAACACACACAACTCTAAATATAAATACACAATATCAATATGCATAACAGGAGTGTGTTGGGATGTTGTGTGTGTGCACTGGGTGTTTGTAAAGACTACTAAATACTCTGAGGAGTATGGGTAATCACCTTTCACGTCCTGAGATGGCTGGCATCCAGCACTGACACTGAAACAGGGTTAAGGAACAATACAGCAGCAACACTATCTTGCCTTTACAAGAGAAACATTCAAAGTAAAAAGCTTCTCGTCTCAATTACAGATGTACACCTTAAGAAACTGGGCGAGGGAGCAAGAAAGAGAAAGCATCCAAGAAGACTGTCCTGATTCAATTTGGCAGTACGTCCAACCGACCTCACAGCCGCAGACCACGTGTAACCACGCCAGTCCAGTACCTCCACATCCGGCTTCTTCACCTGTGGGATCGTGTGAGGCGGTGCTGAGGAGTATTTCTGTCTGAAATAAAGCCCTTTTGTGGAGAAAAACTCATTCGGACTGGTTTGGCCTGGCTCCCCAGTGGGTGTGCCTACGCCCTACCAGACCCCCCCATGGCTGCGCCGCTGCCTAGTCGTGTGAAATACATAGATTAAGGCCTAATTTATTTATTTCAATTGACTGAGTTCCTTCTATAAACTAACTCCATAAAACCAGTGAAATTGTTACATGTTGTGTTTCTATTTTTGTTCAGTATAATTATTGCAGCTTGTTGCAGCTTGCTGCTCGGTGCACTGTGGGTAAGGAATCGAAGAGGGTTCATTGACTGGATAGATACACTGTGTTTAAGGTCTGCAAATGACTCACACATACAGTAGCAGTCAAAGCTTTGGACACAGCTACTCATTCAAGAGTTTTTCTTTATTTGTTATATTTTCTACATTGTAGAAAAATAGTGAAGACATCAAAATTATGAAATAACACATATGGAATCATGTAGTAACCAAAAAAGTGTTAAACAAATCAAAATATATTTTATATTTTAGATTCTTGAAATAGCCACCCTTTGCCTTGATGACAGCTTTACACACTCTTCATATTCTCTCAACCAGCAAGGCATGTCAGTTAAGAACAAATTCTTATTTACAATGACGGACAACACTGGCCAAACCTCGACAACACTGGGCCAATTGTACACCGCCCTATGGGACTCCCAATCACGGCCGGTTGTGAAACAGTCTGGAATCGAACCAGAGTGTCTGTAGTGACGCCTCTAGCACTGAGATGCAGTGCCTTAGACCGCAGTGCCACTTGGGAGCCTATGAGCTAGTCAACTGGAATGCATTTCAATTAACAGGTGTGCCTTGTTAAAAGTTAAATTGTGGAATTTCTTTCCTTCTTAATCCGTTTGAGACAATCAGTTGTGTTGTGACATGTAGGGGTGGTATACAGAAGGTAGCCCTATTTGGTAAAAGACCAAGTCCATATTATGGCAAGAACAGCTCAAATAAGCAAAGAGAAACGACAGTCCATCATTACTTTAAGACATGAAGGTCAGTCAATACGGAAAATTTCAAGAACTTTGAATGTTTCTTTAAGTGCTGTCGCAAAAACTATCAAGCGCTATGATGAAATTGTCTCTCATGAGGACCGCCACAGGAAAGACCCAGAGTTACCTCTGCTGCAGAGGATAAGTTCATTAGAGTTACCAGCCTCAGAAATTGCAGCCCAAATAAATGCTTCAGAGTTCAAGTAACAGACACATCTCAACATCAACTCATCAGAGGAGACTGTGTGAATCAGGCCTTCATGGTCGAATTGCTGCAAAGAAACCGCTACTAAAGGACACCAATAAGAAGAAGAGACTTGCTTGGGCCAAGAAACACGAGCAATGGACATTAGACCGGTGGAAATCTGTCCTTTGATCTGATGAGTCCAAATTGGTTCCAACCGCCATGTCTTTGTGAGACGTAGAGTAGGTGAACGGATGATCTCCGCATGTGTAGTTCCCACCGTGAAGCATGGAGGAGGTGGTGTGATGGTGTGGGTGTGCTTTGCTGGTAATACTGTCAGTGATTTATTCAAGGTACACTTAACCAGCATGGCTACCACAGCATTCTGCAGCAATACGCCATCCCATCTGGTTTGCTCTTAGTGTTGTTTTACAACAGTACAATGACCCAAAACGCACCTCCAGGCTGTGTAAGGGCTATTTGACCAAGAAGGAGAGTGATGGAGTGCTGCATCAGATGACTTGGCCTCCACAATCCCCCGACCTCAACCTAACTGAGATGGTTTGGGATGAGTTGGACCGCAGAGTGGAGGAAAAGCAGCCAACAAGTGCTCAACTCCTTCAAGACTGTTGGAAATGCATTCCAGGTGAAGCTGGTTGAGAGAATGCCAAGAGTGTGCAAAGCTGTCATCAAGACAAAGGGTGGATACTTTGAAGACTATAAAATATATTTTGATTTGTTTAAAACTTTTTGATTAATTCATGATTCCAAATGTAGAGAATGTAGAATGTAGAAAATAGTAAAAATAAAGAAAACCCCTGGGATGAGTAGGTGTGTCCAAACTTTTGGCTGGTACTGTAGATCCAGCTGTCCACAGACTGACTGACAGACACAATGCACTACGGACCAGTACTCACGTCTCAGGACAGGCTGCCTAGCCGCTGCTGCTGCTGCTGCACTTCAATAGTCATTCAAAATAGAGCTACTTACTGATGATAAGATTTATTTGGGAAGAACATCATCAATTGCGTAACCTCTGATCATTTTCACAATGGGCTTTGGGACTCCATTGGAAGGAACATGCAGAAATAAAAGGTTGTCGTTGCTAATTAAGCTGGGAAATACATTATTCATAGATATTCTCAAAATAGGATAAAATACACTTATTATAATTATATCATCATTACTATATTACTATCATCATGTTGCATGTTTTACTTTGTTACACAAATACAATCACATGACAATCATTTTTAAGTGTCCAATAGCCTGTTCCTTACTGACCATTTCATTAGAATATGAATCCCCTTCTCCATGCCGAGTGGCTTGTTATCAAAGGAGCTGAATCTAAAGGATTCAGAGAGGGACATCTGTTTTCAGGTGTGGGACGAACGCCCACGCCCCCTTTTACACAACCAGGTGCTGCTGGTTCCCCGTCTCCTGCCTCCTCCTCTTCCCTGCAAGTCAGAGAGAAGCAGCTGGTCTGGGTCGGGGGCTAGGGCAGAGCAGGCCTGGCCGATGCAGGCTACCTTTAATCTTGGTGGTGTAGCCTGATTGAGTGGCTTGAGTGGAGACTCAGGAGTCAGTCTATCAGTCTGCGGCTCTGAGCCTTTGAAGCCCAAAGCTCCATTAGCTATCATTGAGGAGATTGGAGTGGAGAGAAGAAGTTGGACCTCGTCCTGTTCCCGTCTGTCCCCCCTTTGAACATCCCCAATTTCCCCAAAGTAACAACTGTAAAAGATAGGTAAATAAAACGGAAGGATGGGAGGAGGGGGTATAAATCTGTTGAACATGGAGGTTCTGTCTTGCTCCAGCCTGGGAGGGAGGGAGCTGCTCTATCTTAGAGAAGTGAACTTCAAGGAGGCCCCTCTCACTTTGATGCTGAGAGACTTGACAGCTGACACAGAGGGAAACATAGTGTTGCTTTACTAAAACAACAGCAAAACAAACTGCTGGAGCAGCATGCTATCTGTCTAAGCTAAGGAGAGGAGAGAAGAGGACAGGCCTGGCTGCCTGCACCTGTGGATGGAAAGTGTCACACTCCCCCTGGTCTCCGGCAACAGCTGGGTTGCTGAGTCTCTGGATCACTTGTACTGTGTACTGCTGCGAGCATAGGTTCAAATCCAAACACTGCTCTGCAAAAGTGTAACACTGCATACTAACTGGGTATTTGTCAGACCACTTCACTTTGAAATTTGCCTGCTCAGAAAACACTCTTTCCCCCCCCCCCTATCGCAACACAGAGAGCATGCTGGGAAAACATGTAAATCAGGATGTAAATGGCCACCTGAAGAAAAGCAAACAACCGGAGTCGTCCAATGTTTGCACCCTGCAGAGACAAATGCATACCCCGAGACGCCATCTTTGCTTTCATATCAGTGCTGAGACACTGAGCCACGCCAAACACAGCAGGATTAGAATGTCAAGTGTCAGCTCAGGGATCCTTGTACACACGCATGACTGTGGTGCACACCAATTACCTCAAACATCCCTGGGTTGGTGTTTATAAAGACTGCCCAGGGAAGAAAGCAGTAGAGAATAGCACACACTGTGGGCAGAGGAGAGGAGACGGCATAGGTATAGCTGATTAGAAACAACAGGTCTGTAAGGGTTCAGTACTCACCCACAAGGATAACAAACACCAACATGCCACTCAAACACACTTCACATACCAGCTTCCCTCAACTTCCTAATACCACTTTATTTTTTAAATGTATGACAAACATTACTGCACAATTTTGATAAAATTCCACTGGAATTCAACATGAGCCTGAGTGAATACCCAGGATGAAATTGCCTGAGACGGATTTTAACTTAAAGGTGGAATATGCAGAAATGGCTCCGCCATTTCCGAGGGCAAAAATTCGAATAGTTTTCCGAATTGTTTATGTGACAAAACAAGCAAGTATATTGTAGAGTATCATTGTACCATCTAAATCCCTGTGAAATATATTTTCAATAACCAAAAATATTGTATTTTCTGCCGTTTGAAGCTGGTTGACAAAACTGACAGTAAACGACGCAAAAACAAAACTTAAGAATGGGAAGTATAGAAATAGCTCACATTGAACATATCTACTGCATATTAGACTTGCTTTCAATGAGAATGACAGATCTATAACACACAATTCTATGTGAATTTGGTCAGGTCTTCCAAAAAGTTACATATTGCAGCTTTAACAATGACAGCAGTGGTGGTTCATCCCTTTAAACAAACACAGACAGACAGAAGGTTAGACAGACAGACTGGTTATACACAGACAGACTGGTTATAACACTCTGCTGCTTTCACATTTAACGTCATGTTTGGCAAACAGAAACATTTATTTATTTTCAAATAGGCTGAGCAAATGTGCCAATACAAATGGCTCAACGTCAGTTATTTGACTGAATAATGGCAGACATGTTACTATCTCCAACACTCACAATACAGTACAACCTGATGGGAGCCATGTTGGGAGAGAAACCATTGATGAGGAATGTCAATCTAACATGGAAATGCATTAGTGTAAGATAGACAGAGAAAAAATGGGAACAAAGTCATCTCTGCTGCAACTTGACTGAGAAAAACAGAAAAAAATATTGATTGGTGGGTGTTAAACATGGCCTCAGCCGCAGACAGATGACAGACTAACTCCACCAAGAGAAGTACACTCAAATCAGTAAATCCTCTAACTCAAAAGTATAATTCTCTGACAAAATAATAAATAAATAAAAGCAGACTATTATTGAATAAATCATGAGCTGTCACCTACACTGTTCCAGCTGTCGAATGACTCCTGCAGTATGTTAAATGTGCACCTTGTTTTTCAATAAAAACCTGACAGAGTAACAGGCAAGTGGAGAAGCAGAAAATCACAGAGAAACATAGCTGCTAAATCTTAATATACAACTCTGTTTAACGTATCATGACAAAGGGGAAAAAAGGAGAAGCCCATCTATTTGTTAAGAGCCAGAGCAATAGGAGCTGACAGAACCAATGGAAATGCATTGGTGTTTAATGCTAATAGACTAGCAACCTATGACAGCACACAATTTCTCATTTTTCGACACTATTTGCTTCCCAGTTAAGACAGAGAACATTATGCTGCAGATCCTGAGCGAGGAAAATTGTTGAGAACAATGCGCAACTAATACTAAACTAATTCAATTATATTACGGCACTGTTGAAAAGTGGTAAGATGAAGCAGATGCTAAACTACAGGACTGTTTTGCTAGCACAGTCTAGAATATGTTCCGGGATTCTTCCGATGGCATTGAGGAGTACACCACATCAGTCACTGGCTTTATCAATAAGTGCATCGAGGATGTCGTCCCCACAGTGACTGTACGTACACACCCCAACCAGAAGCCATGGATTACAGGCGACATCCACACTGAGCTAAAGGGTAGAGCTGCCGCTTTCGAGGAGCAGGACTCTAAACCGGAAGCTTATAAGAAATCCCGCTATGCCCTACGACGAACCATCAAACAGGCAAAGTATCAATACATGACTAAGATCAAATCGTACTACACCGGCTCCGATGCTCGTCGGATGTGGCAGGGCTTGCAAACTACTACAGACTACAAAGGGAAGCCCAGCAGAGAGCTGCCCAGTGACACAAGCCTACCAGACGAGCTAAATAACTTCTATGCTCGTTTCAAGGCAAGTAACACTGAAACATGCATGAGAGCATCAGCTGTTCAGGACGATTGTGTGATCACGCTCTCCGCAGCCGATGTGAGTAAGACCTTTAAACAAGTCAACATTCACAAGGCCGCAGGGCCAGACGGATTACCAGGACGTGTACTCCGAGCGTGGGCTGACCAAGTAAGCATTTCTTTTGTAAGTAAACATTTCCCTGTAAGGTCTACACCGGTTGTATTCGGCGCATGTGACAAATACAATTTGATTTGATTTAGACAACCTCAGTCTCCAGCAAACACTAGCTATTCTTTCTGCGCAGTAAGCATCTTGCTAAGATGGCATTCCCTGAACTGAGACAACATGCTGACTGCACAACAGGTTAGGTGCAAAGGTTAAACACAGTTGTTGCCCATCCTGAGAAAAAGAGGTACTCCTGACTAATGTATGGAGAAGGAGGGCAAACACACACACACAACAGAGGTTTAAGTATCCTCTATTAGGTGAAGGAGAATAATGGGTCTGGAAGTGAGAAGAGGCTGCTCTCCCTTAGAGGCTGCTCAGGAGAGTGCTAGGGAGCAAAATGTGAAATGATCAGGAGAGAGATGGGAAGGTCATTGACTGAGTGAGAGTGAGAAAAGTGTGAGCAAGCGCTTAAACATTCATTTTGGTTACTGTTTTCGTAGAAATGGTCAATGGATGATGTAGATTTTGCAAAAAAAAAATAGAGAGATGCCACGAACACACCCACCCTCCAGCAAGGTGACGGCCAAATACAGCACACACACTGATGGAGAAAGACCACAGTAGACACAAGACACACACCAGTCTAAATTCAGTGGTCAGGCACCATCAAAACCTCTGGAAAGCTAAATGAGCTTTAAGAGCTTCTCCTTGATTAGGAGCACAATGTTATCGGCAGACAGGCTATTTTTTTTGAGGGGGTTGATCAGCTTTAAAAATACAAATAGTTTGTAGCTTCCATGAATGTAATTGTCTGCATAATTTCTAATCCCCCATATATTTATTTATATATATATATATATATATATATATATATATATATATATATATATATATATATGTGTGTGTGTGTGTGTGTGTGTGTGTGTGTGTGTGTATATACAGTTGAAGTCACAAGTTTACATACACTTAGGTTGGAGTCATTAAAACTCATTTTTCAACCACTCCACAAATGTCTTGTTAACAAACTATAGTTTTGGCAAGTCGGTTAGGACATCTACTTTGTGCATGACACAAGTCATTTTTCCAACAAATGTTTACAGACAGATTATTTCACTGTATCACAATTCCAGTGGGTCAGAAGTTTACAAACACTAAGTTGACTGTGCTTTTAAACAGCTTGGAAAATTCCAGAAAATTATGTCATGGCTTTAGAAGCTTCTGATAGGCTAATTGACATAATTTGAGTCAATTGGAGGTGTACCTGTGGATGTATTTCAAGGCCTTCCTTCAAACTCAGTGCCTCTTTGCTTGACATCACGGGAAAATCCAAAGACCTCAGAAAAAAATGGTATTCCTCCACAAGTCTGGTTCATCCTTGGGAACAATTTACAAACACCTGAAGGTACCACGTTCATCTGTACAATAGTATGCAACTATAAACACCATGGGACCACGCAGCCGTCATACCGCTTAGGAAGGAGACGCGTTCTGTCTCCTAGAGATGAACATACTTTGGTGCGAAAAACGCAAATCAATCCCAGAACAACAGCAAAGGACCTTGTGAAGATGTTGGAGGAAACCGGTACAAAAGTATCTGTATCCACAGTAAAACGAGTCCTATATCGACATAACCTGAAAGGCCGCTCAGCAAGGAAGAAGCCATTGCTCCAAAACTGGCATAAAAAAAGCCAGACTATGGTTTGCAACTGCACATGGGGACAAAGGTTGTACTTTTTGGAGAAATGTCCTCTGGTCTGATGAAAAACAAAATATAACTGTTTGGCCATAATGACCATCGTTATGTTTGGAGGAAAAAGGGGGAGGCTTGCAAGCCGAAGAACACCATCCCATCCATAAAGCACGGGGGTGGCAGCATCATGTGGGGGTGCTTTGCTGCAGGAGGGACTGGTGCACTTCACAAAATAGATGGCATCATGAGGGAGAAAAATTATGTGGATATATTGAAGCAACATCTCAAGACATCAGTCAGGAAGTTAAAGCTTAAAGCAAATGGATCTTCTAAATGGACAATGACCCCAAGCATACTTCCAAAGTTGTGGCAAAATGGCTTAAGGACAACAAAGTCAAGGTATTAGAGTGGCCATCACAAAGCCCTGACCTCAATCCTGTAGAAAATTTGTGGGCAGAATTGAAAAAGCGTGTGCGAGCAAGGAGGCCTACAAACCTGACTCAGTTACACCAGCTCTGTCAGGAGGAATGGGCCAAAATTCACTCAAAATTCACCCAACTTATTGTGGGAAGCTTGTGGAAGGCTACCCGAAACGTTTGACCCAAGTTAAACAATTTAAAGGCAATGCTACCAAATACTGTCTACAGTGAAAAACTGAGTTTAAATGTATTTGGCTAATGTGTATGTAGACTTCCGACTTCAACTGTAGACATACAGACAGACAGACAGAGAGACACACATATATACACATACACACACATATATACACACATACATACACACACACACACACACACACACACATACATACATTTTTTTTTTCCTTTATTTTTTTTCCACTAACCCTACCACCCCTCCCCTAATTGGAGTAAATGAATGAACAATAACACTTAGGCTTCTACTTCCAGCTTATACATACTATATACATTTTACGGACACAATCTATTTTACAATAGTTATATTTTGTTTGTTTTTAGTCCTGTCCTTCCTCTACCCTCAACCTCTACCATCTATTTCTGATGTCCATCCAGTTTGATTTCTATTTGCCATAGATTTTTAACTGTGATGTTTCACAAAAGTTCTGAACCTATATACATTTTACAGACACAGTATATTTTACATGTTATCTTGTTGTTATTAGTCCCACCCTTCAGCTCCATTCAACCCCTCCCATTTATCTCTTAACACCATCCATATTTCGATTTCTATTTGACATATATTTTTCAACTGTGCTGTGCTGCTTCAAAAAGGTTCTGAACCTTTCTATTGTCATAGTTTTTACAGATTGTAAATTAAAGATACACTTTTTTGCTAAAAGTATTATTATAGCCTCCCGAGTGGTACAGTGCTTGAGGCGTCACTCAATACCCGTGTTCGATCCCAGGCTGTGTCGCATCCGGCCGCGACCAAGAGACCCATGAGGCTACGCACAAATGGCTCAGTGTCGTCCAGGTTAGGGGATTGGGTTTGGCCGGCCGGGATGTCCTTGTCCCATCCCGCTCTAGTGACTCCTTGTGGCGGGCCGGGTGCATGCATGGGAGTAAAAAGTACCACTGCTCGCTTAACCCGGAAGCCAGCCGCACCAATGTGTCGGAGGAAACGCCGTACAGCTGGCGATCTTAGTCAGTGTGCATGTGCCCAGCTCGCCACAAGGAGTCGCTATGGGACAAGGACATCCCGGCCGGCCAAACCCTCCCCTAACCCGGATGATGGGCCAATTGTGAGGCGTCTCATTGGTCTCCCAGTCACGGCCGGCTGCAACACAGCCCTGGGATTGAACCCGCGTCTGTAGTGACGCCTCTAGCACTGCGATGCAGTGCCTTAGACCGCTGCGCCACTCGGGAGGCCAAACTCGATCTTTCTTGAACAAGTTCATCCATTTATTTTTGTTTTCCAACTAACTTAATCTGACGCCTCTATGTTACAGTTTTTATTTAAAGATATCCTTTCTTACCCTGTTAGTATCGGAGATGGGTTTCCTTCCCCACTCCTGCCAGGATCCAGTCAATAGTTGTTTAAAAGCTCTGTAAGAGTGCCAATGTATGTTTAAGCTACAGATGATGTGGGAGATAAAGCCCAGCTCTGATCAGAGAGAGAGAGAACTAGAGAGAGCCCTCAGACCACTGATGAAGCCCCCGATCACAGAGCCACTAGAGAACTAGAGAGAGCCCTCAGACCACTGATGTAGCCCCCGATCACAGAGCCACTAGAGAACTAGAGAGAGCCCTCAGACCACTGATGTAGCCCCCACTTGAGTGGGTTGAGTCACTGACGTGGTCTTCCTGTCTGGGTTGGCTAATCTACAAAGCATTACATGGGCTTGCTCCTACCTATCTTTCCGATTTGGTCCTGCTGTACATACCTACACGTACGCTACGGTCACAAGACACAGGCCTCCTAATTGTCCCTTGAATTTCTAAGCAAACAGCCGGAGGCAGGGCTTTCTCCTATAGAGCTCCATTTTTATGGAATGGTCTGCCTACCCACGTGAGAGACGCAGACTCGGTCTCAACCTTTAAGTCTTTATTGAAGACTCATCTCTTCAGTAGGTCCTATGATAGAGTGTAGACTGGCCCAGGAGTGTGAAGGTGAACGGAAAGGCACTGGAGCAACGAACCGCCCTTGCTGCCTCTACCTGGCCGGTTCCCCCCTCTCCACTGGGATTCTCTGCCTCAAACCCTATTAGAGGGGCTGAGTCACTGGCTTTCTGGTGCTCTTCCATGCCGTCCCTAGGAGGGGTGCGTCACTTGAGTGGGTTGAGTCACTGACGTGATCTTCCTGTCTGGGTTGGCCGTGGCGGAGATCTTTGTGGGCTATACTCGGCCTTGTCTCAGGATGGTAAGTTGGGGGTTGAAGGAATCCCTCTAGTGGTATGGGGACTGTGCTTTGGCAAAGTGGGTGGGGTTATATCCTGCCTGTTTGGCCGTGTCCGGGGGTATCATCGGATGGGGCCACAGTGTCTCCTGACCCCTTCTGTCTCAGGCTCCAGTATTTATGCTGCAGTAGTTTGTGTCTCGGGGGGCTAGGGTCAGTCTGTTATATCTGGAGTATTTCTCCTGTCTTATCTGGTGTCCTGTATGAATTTAAGTATGCTCTCTCTAATTCTCTCTTTCTCTCTCTCTCTCGGAGGACCTGAGCTCTAGGACCATGCCTCAGGACTACCTGGCATGATGACTCCTTGTTGTCCCCAGTCCACCTGGCCATGCTGCTGCTCCAGTTTCAACTGTTCTGCCTGCGGCTATGGAACCCTGACCTGTTCACTGTGATTACTATTATTTGACCATGCTGGTCATTTATGAACATTTGAACATCTTGGCCATGTTCTGTTATAATCTCCACCCGGCACAGCCAGAAGAGGACTGGCCACCCCTCATAGCCTGGTTCCTCTCTAGGTTTCTTCCTAGGTTTTGGCCTTTCTAGGGAGTTTTTCCTAGCCACAGTGCTTCTACACATGCATTGCTTGCTGTTTGGGGTTTTAGGCTGGGTTTCTGTACAGCCCTTTGATATATCAGCTGATGTAAGAAGGGCTATATAAATACATTTGATTTGATTACAGAGCCACTAGAGAACAAGAAGGAGCCCTCAGACCACTGATGTAGTCCCTATTACAGAGCCACTAGAGAACAAGAGAGCCCTCAGACCACTGATGTAGTCCCTATTACAGAGCCACTAGAGAACAAGAGAGCCCTCAGACCACTGATGTAGTCCCTATTACAGAGCCACTAGAGAACAAGAGAGCCCTCAGACCCCTGATGTAGTCCCTATTACAGAGCCACTAGAGAACAAGAGAGCCCTCAGACCTCTGATGTAGTCCCTATTACAGAGCCACTAGAGAACAAGAGAGCCCTCAGACCACTGATGTAGTCCCTATTACAGAGCCACTAGAGAACAAGAGAGCCCTCAGACCACTGATGTAGTCCCTATTACAGAGCCACTAGAGAACAAGAGAGCCCTCAGACCACTGATGTAGCCCCCGTTCACAGAGCCACTAGAGAACTAGAGAGCCCTCAGACCACTGATGTAGCCCCTGTTCACAGAGCCACTAGAGAACTAGAGAGAGCCCTCAGACCACTGATGTAGCCCCCGTTCACAGAGCCACTAGAGAACTAGAGAGAGCCCTCAGACCACTGATGTAGCCCCCGTTCACAGAGCCACCAAGAACTCTTCACCGTTTCATCTGCCTCCTCACCACCAGGACTGCTCCTTAAAGACATCAGCTCCACCAACACACACAGAAACACGCACGTCTTGAAAACTTCCCTACATCAACCTATCATGAATCCCGTTTACTCAATAAGGAAAGTAAAATCAGTCTTGAATCGCATTGTAAGTTATGCACTGAATGAATACCTTAGTACAACCTACAATGAATTTGAAAAATAAATCAAATAGGCTAATCACTGTAGAGGACCCTGTGTCATCATTCACAATCCTTTAACACACAACCATTCAACCTGCCGTTTCTAACACACTTAAATAACTGCATGGAGAGAATGGAAATTTCAAGCACCATCTTTACACAGTTTATCACTCTGCACTAGCCTTTCTCCTCTCCCACTCTCATTTTCCCTTCCCTCACACTCCGCAAGCCATACAGAACTGCAGTCCGGACTGAGCGAACAGACAGATCATTTATAAAAGCTGTGCTCTTTCAATGTTAATGACTTTGTATAATTTCTATTCCATTAGCTGGCTGCTTTGATAGACGTGGCCATATTAAACCAGTGTGTAATTGTGTGAGCGGCAGGCAGAGCCAGTGTGTTGTACTATAGACATCTATAAATCACCTCTCATTGACTGTCTCCGCTCTCTGAGCTATTCCTCTCTGCCATGTTAGTGAGAGAACAGGCGTAAGGACAGATGCCTCTTAAGGCTGTGGATAAACACAATCATGCATTAAATAGTTGGGAATATATTATCTTTGAAGAAGAATAAAGGGCTGCACACTCTACTGTTCCCAAACCACCTGTAAAGTTGCAACATTTTTATCTGTGGTGGATTTTTACTAGTGATGAGATTAAGAAATTGATAGTTACATATCGGGATATTATTGTTGACGATATATTGTATCATTTTGACAATATCACAATATTATTTTTGCACTAGGTTGTTGTACCTGCACCAAAACTCCAGTATTTTACCTTCATAGCTCCATTGGTTTTCAGCACTTTTATTTCCATGACAGATCAAAACTCGCTTTCTCATGGTCTCTCTCGTCCCTCTGCAGCAGACATATGGTGAGCAGTACGTTTGGAAGATCGAATCACAATAAAATCCCATTCATTCACCAATGGCTGCCTAGCCTGTACTCTGATCAAACAAATAACTGAATTGTCTTCTCTCCCTCCACCTACGCCCTTCTCTCCCTCCACCTACGCCCTTCTCTCCCTCCACCTACGCCCTTCTCTCCCTCCACCTACGCCCTTCTCTCCCTCCACCTACGCCCTTCTCTCCCTCCACCTACGCCCTTCTCTCCCTCCACCTATGCCCTTCCCTTGTCCTCTGAGCATAGTGCTGGCTTCTCCACCTACTCCCCTATGCATGTATAAAGGTAAAGCATGTCTGAAGAAAGCAGAGCTGTGAGATTGAGTGCTGCGTTCACACCAGACAGAGGAGCACAAGGATTTGTGAAAGTGTGGTGTTGAGGGGACGTAGTAGGTGTGAGGACAAAGGAATCCAAAACAAAGAACAGGAAAGACGGTTGACTGTAATCTCTGACTGGCAGAATACGTTCTCTAGTCTAGGTTTATACTCAGCTTTTGTCCAGCCATTTACATGTGTTACTTCATCATATTATGCAACTGTAATACTTCGGTGTTTGCTTGTTTTCTTTATTGCAAAAGAAGTGTCCCAAATTTAATTCCTGCTAAAGTATTTCAAAATAACTCAAATCATACACCCCGTGATTCCCTGTAGCTTAGTTACACATACAGCAAACAATAGCTCTTTGCCTTGGCTTGTTGAACAGTATCTGACAGCATTGCAGTGATGGTAAATGTTGTTAATGCTGGCCGTGTCCCTGTTTGAGGGAACATCAATTGCCACTGGTCCCCAAGGTCAGTGTGGTGAGGCACATGACGGGACTGACCAGTGATGTGGCAGCTGTGGAAACAACACACTCCAGAGCGCACATCTCTCTCCCAGAGTCCACCGCTTCACAATACCATGTTGAGAGAGGCTGGGGTACCAATGCCCTAGGACAGAGAAGGGGGAGAAGTGGGGAGGGTTGAGAGGGCGAGAGAGGTCACAGCTGTGGGGACTGCCTGGAGGTAGTCAGGTCACTGATGGCGTATAGAGGGGATCCATGGTGCAATATTGAAGTCCAAATCAATAACGGACACTGCAGCCCCTACACTACACTGTACAGTAGTGTTACAGTGCCCTACATGACCACACAGTCAATAGACGACATACGTGTGGTACACAACTGCAAAGCCAATGCAAACACAGACTTTTCACCCCGAACAGAGAAGAGAGGAGACTAGAGGAGAAGAGAACTGGCTGTAGCCTGGCTCCAGAGAGACAGTGCCATAGCAACCCAGAACATAACCTGGGCTCACCGCAGGAGTTGACATTTACTCCTACGGGCGCTCCTCTCTCTGGGTAAAGCCTATTGTGCCTGCCGTCATTTTCTCCTCGTGTGGCTTATGACTTTAATAGCTTTTTTTTGTCTTTGATGGAGAGAAGCGTTGGGGAGAGGAGTGGTTTGCAGTGTAAGTGCTCCCTTTTTTCCCTCTCTGTTTCTCCCTCTCCGTCCCTCCCTCCCACTCTCTGCCTGCTCTGTGAGGCTGATTATAGTGGTTTAGTCGGATCAACTCAAACAGGCTCTCAAGGCCTCACAGGCTTTTAAAGGAAGAAGGGAAAAAACAATGACAGGCCTAAGAAACACACAACAGTCAAATAAAGCTATTTGACTAAAACAATGGTGATTATAAGTGGAGCGGATGGTATCAACAAGCTGTGAGAATGCCACCTCTGTGAAGAGGGTGGGTCTGTCTGCTGTTGACAAGGATGAAGAAAACACCATCTCAGGCTGTCAATCAACAAAAATAGGCCAATCAGGTCCTTTGACCGACGATGGCTTTTTGCCTTCTTAAAACCCTCACTAGCTGTCTTAAAAGGCACCTTAACCGCTGTTGCATCTTGTAGGTAGTTATTACTCTATTCATCTTAGCAGGTAACTAATTATACTGAACAGTATGTGTCCAGAGGAAAGCCAAGGTGAATGAGTGGGTAACAGTGTATTTTCCAGAGGAAAGCCAAGGTGTTTGAGTGGGTAACAATGTGAAGATGTGTATACGATGGGTGGAGGGGAGAGACTGGGAAAAACGCTATACATTCTTATGCATCAACATCTGGGAGAGGCCAGGACCCTGTTCTATGTGTGGTGAGATTATAGAGCAGTGCTTTGCTGCTCTGCCTTCCTCCTGAAGCACAGCATTATGTCTAGGACCTAAAGACCAGCAGCATCTGTACCACCCTCACTCTGTGTCAGAGCACCAGGAACAAGTTAACATGGGGGGTGCTGAGTCAGCACCATGGAAGGGCTACCATCATCTTCTGAGAAACTACAGCCTACACATTAGAAAATAAGATAGATATCAGAAAACAGGCTTTAGAAGATTACAATATTGTGTAATGTATACATGAATGTCCAACAGAAATGTTTCTTCTTTAACCGAACCCATTCTTTGTAACAGGAATGATTGATAGTGGGAGACCAAACCATGTAGCTATTAGACAGGTGTACTGATGTGACAGTACTACATATAAACACAAAGGGTGCTTTAAAACAGAACGTAAGCTCCTCCTGATAGGCCTATTGCAGATAGAAAGCCTGCCACTCTTTCCCTCCAACTGTCTCCCTCTCTCTCTCCCTTCTCCTCCCTCTCTCCCCCTCACTCTTCTCTCTCTCTCTCCCTTCTCCCCATCTCTCACAGACACTCTCTCACTCTCTCTCTCTCTCTCTCTCCCCCTCCCCCATCTCTCACACACGCTCTCTCACCCGCTCTCTCTCTGTGCCAGTAATCCCTCACTGCTCAATAAAAATGGCCTCTAAATTTAGCATCAGATTTATCATGCTGTAGGAAAAGCTGGAGCAAACGAGAGGCAGGGAAAGAGAGAGACAGAGAGAGACAGAGAGACCGAGACAGAGAGAGAGAGATCGAGACAGAGAGACCGAGACAGAGACAGAGAGACGGAGAGAGAGATTAGGTTGCCAGACAAAAAGGGTATATTCTGTGCTGCAGTGAATGAGCAGCAGAGAAAAGAGGAGCAGAGCAGAGCTGCCTCCACAGTCACCCAGTCAGATAAGTGTTGTGGTGTTGGTGAGGCTCCAACACAGCACAGCTCAGCAGCCGGCTGAAGGACAATCGGCAGGCAAGGACGCCGACGCGTCAGGTCAGCCAGCCCTTGTTATTTGGGCTGCTCTCACTCTCTGTGGCACACACAAACAGGATTGATTAGTCATGCCTTCCGAAAAAATATCCAGTGCCTCAGACAGAGACAGACGGACAGGAACAGGGCGCAGTGGCGTTAAAGGTTTCTGACAACTGACTGGCTAGTGTCCGATTGCTAGCATGAAGCACCATAAGCAATGTCTAAGCTCACAGTCATAATAGCTGGCTACAGGCAGACTTTAATTCCATGTCCCAATTTACAATGGATATTTAAAATTCAGAAGCAGTTCAAGGTTGCCTTGCTCCAGTGTCATACAGTAATATACAAAAATTGAATGGCAACACACTTTTTTATAAGCTTGTATAAATATATTTATACACATTCTAATTCCCAAAACCCCTTTAAAAAGTTGATCGCTGTTCATTGACTTAAGAATTCCTAGTAGAAGATGCCACTAAAAGTGCTATACTTTTGACGAAATAGCACCAGTATCAAAGAGAAGGGAGTGGACTGGCATGCCGTCTCCTAGCTCCTACACGGTATCATTCTCTCCCCGCTCCTACAACAGCATCGCTCTCTCTCTGGCAGACATCACCGTGGTAAAGGAGAGGTTGCTCCAAACCCAGTTTGTCACTGTTTAATAACCTGTCTCAGTCCACAGGGGGTTTGAAATATGTCTGACAGCACTGCACCGAGAGGAGTCAAGTTTAGAGTAAAGAATTGCACCAATTTTCCATCCATTTACACTATTTGACCAAAAGTATGTGGACACCTGCTCTCCGAACATCTCACTCCAAAATCACGGGCATTAATATGGAGTTGGTCCCCTCTTTACTGCTATAACAGCCTCCACTCTTCTGGGAAGGCTTCCCACTAGATGTTGGAACATTGCTGCGGGGACTTACTTCCATTTAGCCACAAGAGCATTAGTGAGGTCAGGCACTGATGTTGGGCGATTAGGCCTGGCTCGCAGTCGGCGTTCCAATTCATCACAAAGGTGTTCCCTGGGGTTGAGGTCGGGGCTCTGTGCAGGCCAGTCAAGATCTTCCATTCGAATCTTGACAAACCATTTCTGCTTGGACCTCACTTTGTGCACGGGGGCATTGTCATGCTGAAACAGGAAAGGGCCTTCCCCAAACTGTTGCCACAAAGTTGGAACCACAGAATTTTCTAGAATGTCATTGTATGCTGTAACAAAGATTTCCATTCACTGGAACTAAGGGGCCGAACCATGAAAAACAGCCCCAGATCATTATTTCTCCTCCACCAAACTTTAAAGGTTTGGCACTATGCATTTGGGCAGGTAGCTTTCTCCTGGCATCCGCCAAACTCAGATTCCTCTGTCAGACTGCCAGAAGGTGAAGCGAGATTCATCACTCCAGAGAACGCGTTTCCACTGCTCCAAAGTCCAATGGCGGTGAGCTTTACACAGCTCCAGACGACGATTGGCATTGAGGATGGTGATCATAGGCTTTTGTGCAGCTGCTCGGCCATGGAAACCCATCTCGTGAAGCTCCCGATATTAACAGCTCGTGCTGACGTTGCTTCCAGAGGCAGTTTGTGGATGAAATAGCCAAATCCACTAATTTGAAGGGGTGTCCACATACTTCTGTATATATAGTGTATTGTGCGGAAACACAGAAAGTGATGCTATACGGATGGGGTTGTGCCTGGGTGGGAGGAGTGGGGAAAAGGAGGGATGGGAGGAGTGCAGTTAGAACAATAGATTAAAGGATGCAAATCAATGGTGACTGGTACAATACTATCAGTGCATACTAAATAGACAGACGGAAAAAAATACCTGTCAAAACAATGTCTTCTGTCCTTTTCATTCAACTCCATGCTTTTACAGCCTCAACAGCCTCATGCGCAGCTCAACAAGAGGACAATCAGAGAAAGGCTTGTCATGAGATACATGTTTACATTGCTCTGTTTGAAGATGAAGAGGTGAAGGAGGGAGGACAGGGGTAGAGTGAAAGGGAAGGAGTCCTTCCTTCCTTCCTTCCTTCTCTAGTCTCTTCATCCAGAGACTAGAGAATGTCTAGTAGAGGTAGACTGCAGGGCTTTGGAAGCAGCCATGTTGACTGTTGAGAACCAGCGACTTTTGTTTTACCCGGCATGGTTCTCTCTTCTGGCGTGCTCCTCATTAACGTCACTCAGGATCAGTTTGGGGAAGGCCAACCCCAGCAGCCTCCACTCCCGGGTCCTGACCCTCTCCTGTCCTGCTGCCTGCCTATTCTGTTCCACACGAACACACTGACTGACTCCCCAACAAACCCCCTCCAGCCGCCAGGGCAGCAGCAGCAGGGTAGGGATACATTCAGCAGGCCTCTGTGACGCATGCCTAGGCAGTGAGCTGAGAGCAGAGGGAGGCAGGGCTTGAACAACTGCGGCCAGTCATGTCATTTCAGACCCGGAGTGAGAGACACAGTGGTTCAACCTAGAGCTTCAGTCCAAGACTATTTAGTTTCAGAAAAACATATTGGTAATTACACGGTAAAAGAGTGATGCTAAGACTCAGGTTTTCACTTTAAAATGTACGTCAAACAAAAACCAATATTTGCAAAGTTAAACTATGCTGAACAAAAATATAAATGCCCCATGTAAAGTGTTGGTCCCATGTTTCAGGAGCTGAAATAAAAGATCCCAGAAATGTTCCACACGGACAAAAAACGTACTTCTCTCAAGTTTTGTACACAAATTTGTTTGCATCCATGTTAGTAAGCATTTCTCCTTTGCCAAGATAATCCATCTACCTGACAGGTGTGGCATATCAAGAAGATGATTAATCAGCATGATCATTACACAGGTGCACCTTGTGCTGGGGGCCAATAAAAAGCCACTCTAAAATATGAAGTTTGTCACACAACACAATGCCTCCAGTTTGGAGGGAGCGTGCAATTGGCATGCTGACTGCAGGAATGTCCACCAGGGTTGTTGCCAGAGAATTACATTTGAATTTATCTACCATAAGCCGCCTCCAACATTGTTTTTGAGAATTTGGCAGTTCGTCCAACCGGCCTCACAACCGCAAACCGTGTGTAACCACGCCAGCACAGGACCTCCACATCCGGCTTCTTCACCTGCAGGATCGTCTGACACCAGCCAACCGGACATCTGATGAAACTGAGTTCGAACAAACAAAGAATTTCTGCACAAACTGTCAAATACCATCTCAGGGAAGCTCATTTGCGTGCTCATCATACTCAGAGTCTTGAGCAAGCTAGAGTTCGGCATTGTAACTGACTTCAGTGGGCAAATACTCACCTTCAATGGCCACTGGCATGCTGGAGACGTTTGCTCTTAACAGATGAGTCCAGGTTTCAACTGTACTGGGCCGATGGCGTATATGGTGGCGGTGGGGTTATGGTATGGGCAGGCATAAGCTACAGACAAACAACTGTATCGATGGCAATTTGAATGCACAGAAATACCTTGATGAGATTTTGAGGCCCTTTCTTGTGCCATTCATCCATCAGCATCACCTCATGTTTCAGCATGATAATGCACGGCCCCATATCGCAAGGATCTGTACACAATTCCTGGAAGCTGAAAATGTCCCAGTTCTTCCATGGCCTGCATACTCAGACATCTCACCCATTGAGCATGTTTGGGATGCTCTGGATTAGAGGTCGACCGATTATGATTTTTCAACGCCGATACCGATACCGATTATTGGAGGGCCAAAAAAGCTCAAATGTATTTGTAATAATGACAATTACAACAATACTGAATGAACACTTATTTTAACTTAATATAATACATCAATAAAATCTATTTAGCCTCAAATAAATAATGAAACATGTTCAATTTTGGTTTAAATAATGCAAAAACAAAGTGTTGGAGAAGAAAGTAAAAGTGCAATATGTGCCATGTAAGAAAGCTAACGGGGAAACAAAGTCCTTGTTGCCCAGCAACAGCCCCAAAACATCACTGAGGAGATCTGCATGGAGGAATGGGCCAAAATACCAGCAACAGTGTGTGAAAACCTTGTGAAGACTTACAGAAAACGTTTGACCTCTGTCATTGCCAACAAAGGGTATATAACAAAGTATTGAGATAAACTTTTGTTATTGACCAAATACTTATTTTCCACCATAATTTGCAAAAAAATTCATTAAAAATCCTACAATGTGATTTTCTGGATTTTTTCCTTCTCATTTGGTCTGTCATAGTTGAAGTGTAGCTATGATGAATTACAGGCCTCTCTCATCTTTTTAAGTGGGAGA
Organism: Salvelinus namaycush; assembly: GCF_016432855.1. Taxonomy (NCBI): domain Eukaryota; kingdom Metazoa; phylum Chordata; class Actinopteri; order Salmoniformes; family Salmonidae; genus Salvelinus; species Salvelinus namaycush. The sequence goes on along the minus strand of NC_052340.1, from coordinate 28,377,113 downwards.
ACTTGCACAATTGGTGGCTGACTAAATACTTTTTTGCCCCACTGTAGCTTCCGTCCCTCTCCTTGCTCCTACCTGGGCTTGAACCAGGAACACATCGACAACAGCCACCCTCGAAGCAGCGTTACACATGCAGAGCAAGGGGAACAAGTACTCCAAGTCTCAGAGCGAGTGACGTTTGAAACGCTATTAGCGCGCACCCCGCTAACTAGCTAGCCATTTCACATCGGTTACACCAGCCTAATATTGGGAGTTCATAGGTTTGAAGTCAAACAGCGCAATGCTTGACGCACAGCAACGAGCTGCTGGCAAAATGCATTAAAGTGCTGTTTGAATGAATGATTACGAGCCTGCTGGTGCCTAACACCGCTCAGTCAGACTGCTCTATCAAATCATAGACTTAATTATAACATAATAACACACAGAAATACGAGCCATAGGTCATTAATATGGTTGAATCCGGAAACTAACATCTCGAAAACAAAACATTTATTCTTTCAGTGAAATACGGAACCGTGCCGTATTTTATCTAACGGGTGGCATCCATGAGTCTAAATATTCCTGTTACATTGCATAACCTTCAATGTTATGTCATAATTACGTAAAATTCTGGCAAATTAGTTCGCAACGAGCCAGGTGGCCCAAACTGTTGCATATACCCTGACTCTGCGTGCAATGAACGCAAGTGACACAATTTCACCTGGTTAATATTGTCTGCTAACCTGGATTTCTTTTAGCTAAATATGCAGGTTTAAAAATATATACTTCTGTGTATTGATTTTAAGAAAGGCATTGATGTTTATGGTTAGGTACAGGCGTGCAACGATTGTGCTTTTTTCGCAAATGCGCTTTTGTTAAATCATCCCCCGTTTGTCGAAGATGGCTGTCTTTGTTAGGAAGAAATAGTCTTCACACAGTTCGCAACGAGCCAGGCGGCCCAAACTGCTGCATATACCTTGACTCTGTTGCAAGAGAAGTGACACAATTTTTCTAGTTATAAGAAATTCATGTTAGCAGGCAATATTAACTAAATATGCAGGTTTAAAAAGATATATATACTTGTGCATTGATTTTAAGAAAAGCATTGATGTTTATGGTTAGGTACACGTTGGAGCAACGACAGTCCTGTTTCGCGAATGCGCACCGCATCGATTATATGCAACGCAGGACACGCTAGATAAGCTAGTAATATCATCAACCATGTGTAGTTATAACTAGTGATTATGTTTGATTAATTGATTGTTTTTTATAAGATAAGTTTAATGCTAGCTAGCAACGTACCTTGGCTTCTTACTGCATTCGCGTAACAGGCAGGCTCCTCGTGAGGCAGGTAGTTAGAGCGATGGACTAGTTAACTGTAAGGTTACACGATTGAATCCCCGAGCTGACAAGGTAAAAATCTGTCGTTCTGCCCCTGAACAAGGCAGTTAACCCACCGTTCCTAGGCTGTCATTGAAAATAAGAATCTGTTCTTAACTGACTTGCCTAGTTAAATAAAGGTGTAAAAAAAAAAAAAAAAGATTTCCGATTGTTGTGAAAACTTGAAATCGTCCCTAATTAATCGCCCATTCCGATTAATCGGTCGACCTCTACTCTGGATCGACGTGTACGACAGCGTGTTCCAGTTTCCTTCAATATCCAGCAACTTTGCACAGCCATTGAAGAGTGGGACAACATTTCACAGGCCACAATCAACAGCCTGATCAACTCTATGTGAAGGAGATGTGTTGCGCTGCATGAGGCATATGGTGGTCACAGATGTCTCAAGTTTTGTGACCCACAGATGCATATCTGTATTCCCAGATGTGAAATCCTTAGATGAAGACCTAATAAATGTATTTAATTTAACTGATTTCCTTATATGAACTGTAACTTAGTAAAATCTTTTAAATTGTTGCATGTTGCATTTATATTTTTCTTTTAAATTGTTGCATGTTGCTTTTATATTATATTTTTTCCCTTCTTCCTTTAAAAGGACTACTTTTAACAATTTCCACAGAACATTTTCCAAAAACACATTAATTGAAGAACAGTGGAGACTAAGTGTGTGCTTTTTGTGTTTCTGTTTTGTGCCGTCATACGGTTACCAAACTTTGCATCTGCACTGTTCTTTAAGTAAATGTGTTTTCATAAAATGTTCTGTTTAAATTATTAAAAGTAGTCCTTATGCATAGAGTTGTATGGTTTGTTTGACTTTTAAATCAAAAGGTTTTTGTTTGAAATATATTTTAGGGTGAAAAATCTGAGTCTCAGCCTCACTTTGCTGGAATTTCCCATATAGTACAGGGCCTAGTCAGAATTACTGACCACTGATGATGACCCCACTTCAAAACAAAGAAATAAGTCCCTACTACAGTTGGTGTTGCTTGTACATTGTAGATAGCAGTTTCCTTAGTCCGAAACAACTCCTTGTTGTGATGTCAAAGGTAGACTGCAGGCTCATTTCTTTGTATGTGTAACAGTATAACTTTAAGCCGTCCCCTCGCCCCGACACGGGCGCGAACCAGGGACCCTCTGCACACATCAACAACTGACACCCACGAAGCATCGTTACCCATCGCTCCACAAAGGCCACGGCCCTTGCAGAGCAAGGCGCAACACTACTTCTAGGTTTCAGAGCAAGTGACGTAACTGATTGAAACGCTACTAGCGCGTACCCGCTAACTAGCTAGCCATTTCACATCCGTTACACTCACCCCCCTTTCAACCTCCTCCTTTTCCGCAGCAACCAGTGATCCGGGTCAACAGCATCAATGTAACAGTACAACTTTAAACCGTCCCCTCGCCCCGACACGGGCGCGAACCAGGGACCCTCTGCATACATCAACAACTGACACCCACGAAGCGTCGTTACCCATCGCTCCACAAAAGCCGCGGCCCTTGCAGAGCAAGGCGCAACACTACTTCTAGGTTTCAGAGCAAGTGACGTAACTGATTGAAACGCTACTAGCGCGTACCCGCTAACTAGCTAGCCATTTCACATCCGTTACATATGACCCTACCTTTCATCTCAGAGCATCAAACATCTATAGGTCTATGCAATGTATATGTCAAGACCCTCAAAGAATCAGAGTGGTGTCAGGTTTAACCAAAGCCTTCTTGTCCAATTCAATTACTCCAACAGCAGAAAAGTGGAGCACCTGCTGCAAATATCAGAGAACTGAGGGAAAAAAAGGAGAGGAACTACTTTGCCAGGTCAACAGAAAAAACATGGACTGCTAAAACTGCAGTGGGAGGGGGAGAGAGGCACACACAGAGAAAGGAAGGGAGAGCAGATTGAATAGGACTAAGCAGTGGTTTGCTGGGTTCTTAATTGGTGTCGGAGTGCTGGGCCACACAGGAGATTGAGAACTGGGCTCTTGGACCGGTGCCCCTCTCCTGGTGAGGGCCAAGCGTCCACTGTGAGGACGGAGAGACGGAGAGTTCAGCACTTCACACATCCTCACCTTTGGAATTCATTAAAAACTTGGCCAGGAGTTCTCCCACTCTGCAACACACTCACCCTCCACCCACCCCCTCACGGCCAGAGCTAACGGCTCAGCTACTTCTCAGTACACACCGCTCTCACACCAGGGCACCAGAAGAAAGTGGAAAATTACATGTAAAAGTACAAATGTGAACTCAATTCCTACCTACCACCAACCCCCTACCCTTACTTCACCCTCCACACACACACACACACACTTCCAGTAGTCACACAGGGGGTTGTTGTAGAGGCCTGGGTTGGATGTGGGATGCTGTGCAGAGAGAACAGCACCCACTGAGGTATTGTTTTGACAGTTCTCATGGCAGTAAATGCCAAAGCCTCTCCACTCAGGGAGGGTGCGTGTTAGTGGGGGGAACTCAAGGAGCCCATTATGCTGTGCAGTGTGTGCTCAACATTTTTATTTCTTCCCCTCTCTCTCTCCCAGAGAATGGTCTCTCACGAGCCCACCGAGCGTTGGAGTTGGAAAACCATTCATAGTTTACTTTCTTTTCAAAAATAACAGCCATTTATTGGCCAAATTGTGGGTGTTGAACATTTTGTGGCGGATACTCTCTCTGGTGGTTTGGTCACAGGCCCAGCATATGATTATTATTCTTTTCAACCTACAAAATATGAACAGAGATTATAGAGACATCTATAGGTTCTCAAAACCAATGGATGTCAGGCTCTGAAAGTGGTAGAGAGAACATTTTCTTAGATGACCGGGGAGAGAACAAGAACAGGCATTTACAATCATGAATCATGACACACTTCAAGAGTTCAAACAATGGCATACAACGTCAACAGAAAGTACTCACACTGCTTGACATTTTGTTACAAAGTGGGATTCAAATGTATTTAATTGTACTTTTTTTGTCAACAATCTACTCAAAATACTAATGTAAAATATAACACTAATATATGCAGTACCGGTCAAAAGTTTGGACTTACCTTCTCATTCAAGGGTTTTTCTTTATTTTTTATTATTTTCTACATTGAAGAATAGAAGAAGACATCAAAACTATGAAATAACACATATGGAATCATGTAGTAACCAAAATAGTGTTAATCAACTAAAAATTGTGTATCAACCCGACCCTGGGTTTATAAGCGCGTATATCAACTCTGCCGCTGGAGCATGCTTTTGTGGCACAGTCGATAGCGCGCTGGACTTCGGGCTAGAAGGTCGAGGGTTCGAGACCTGCTCCCTGCTGTTTCATTACAGTATGGATATAGTTAGTATGCCAAAAGTTCCCAAATTTCGTATAAATTCAACAAAATAGAAGTACAGTAATCCCTCGTTTATCGCGAGGGTTACGTTCCGAAAATGACCCGCGATAAGTGAAATCCGCGAAATAGAAAACTTTTTTTTTTTTTTACAATTAGCAACTATTACATGTATACAAATACAGTGACTCACGTGTAGGCCGTTTCGTCGACATTATGGGTTTAGGAGATGTTCGAAATTACAAGATAATTTGGCCAACTTAATGTAAATTTGCCAAGCTGTTTTATGTACGTACACATAACTGCACGAGACGACAAAATGATAGCACAATTCGTAGCATGTTTTGATACAAGAAGCGGGAGTGAGTTTTTAGCGAATCAGAATGCAGAGCACAATGCACCAAAAAAAAAAAAAAAATGCATTATGAAAATCCGCGAAATAGCGAATCCGCGATAAGTGAACCGCGAAGTGGCGAGGGATCACTGTATACATGCAGCGGACACTTCTTCCGTACTTTTAGGGCCCATAATGCAATTCTTCATATATTTTTCAACGTTTTCAGATTTGAAGAAAATGTTGGAAAATATGCAGCCGAAGTCCGACGAGAGCAGATACAAATTCATTGCTTTACATAATGACAAATGCTTAAAAAAAATGTTACGCAATGTAATAAAAGACTTCTCAAATAAGTTTCGTTACACGTCATGTTGGCTGACAATTTGTTGGCTAAGCTATCCTTACGAACCGCATAGCATTACAGCAGTACGTACCGGTATGTTAGCTTGTTACCCAACGTTAGTTGGCTACAACTACATCAAACTGGCCAGGCAGTATATTAACTATCTGCTATCCAACTACTCAAGGTTTGACTTGACTATAATTTGCCACAGCACTTTTCAATCAGGTGTGGGGCAGCGCCACACCACTTTTGATTTAGTTTAATAAAATATATTGACGCAAAGCGTTAAAAAGAGGGAGAAAGTGCTGTTTTTTAGACCGATTTGTCAATTCGCGCCCGATTTATCCGTCCTTCACATCGGAGTGCTGCTGGCAGGCTGTTTGCGTGTCTAGACTAATCACATTCACAAATCGCAGGGCACAAAGCTCAAGGCGCGCTCTACACTTTCCTCCGGTATTCATTTAGCAAGCGTGATAACACATCACTGCCGACAGACAAGCAAAACTCTTCCAGAAATATAGCAGCCTATACAGCTCAACACTAGAGATCTGACATGCTGGATTGCATGGAAACGAGACAATTCTTCAGTCTGACCTACTATGCGCCCCGTCCCTCTGGCCAGGGTCAACGAAGCGGGAACATTGTGTATTTATAGCCCATTTGTTTGGGAGAAAATATGAATGGGATCAAATTTGGTTTATATTCAAATTTAGGCTGACATGGCTACCTATACTTTTTCAATCCACTGGAATAAATTGGTAAACACAATAACTGAGACTAAGTACACTGTTTATTAGTTGTTCAGTTGCATAGGGCAGGACTACAAGATGCAAACGTGCATAAAGCAAGCTCAGCCCTGTGAGTTTTAATTGTCAAATGATGCTTTCTCTGTGTCTGTATAGGAAACTCCTCTAGTCCTTCTATAAAATATCATTCATATGCATAAGGTTGCTGCAGTTCAACAGGGTTTTCATCCAGCCCAAAGCCAGGAATTCTTCCTTTAGATTTTTTTAACCATGTGACCTGATTATAAAAACTCTGATCCCATCATAGCACATATTCAGCCTTTTTACAACAGATTAATCACGTCATACTGTATAAGGTCCGGAGTTTTACCTGTAGTGGCCCAGTCAGAGCCCGTACTTGAACCAGATCGAACATCTCTGGAGATACCTGAAAATAGCTGTGCAGCAACGCTCCCCATCCCAACTGACAGAGCTTGAGAGAATCTGCAGAGAGGAATGGGAGAAACTCCCCAAATACAGGTGTGACAAGCTTGTAGCGTCATACCCGAGAAGACTCAAGGCTGTAATCGCTGCCAAAGGTGCTTCAACAAAGTATTGAGTTAAGGGTCTGAATACTTATGTAAATGTTATATTTCATTTGATTTTTTTATACATTTGAAAAAATATCTAAAAACCTGTTTTTTGCTTTGTCATTACGGGGTATTGTGTGTAGATTAATGACGTGATTTTTTTTTTTTTTTTTTTTTAAAATACATTTTATAATAAGGCCGTAACCTAACAAAATGTAGAAAAAGTCAAGGGGTCTGAATACTTTCTGAAGGCACTGTATGTCTGTTTGGTAATAATCCCCCAAACTCAGCTTTTCCATGTACTTAAACTTGACACCCTAGCTAGCCACAGTACACAACATACGCCTGCTTCTTTCAGTTATATTCAACACACTCCAAAATATGGGGAAAGTAAGTCACAAATACAATGCCATAATTTCACATGATTGTATGCGATGGCAGTTGTATATTTGCATAAAGCTTATTATTGGGTGGTTCGCTTAACAGAAAACACTTAGCGGCTGTGTTGTGTTCTGACTTCTGCTGAGAACTGCAGCCTAATTTAATGCCTGTTCATCTCGGAGCCCCAGGCCCTGAGCCAGCGCTGCCTTGGACCAGAGTGACTGGACTGGCATGTGTGCGGTCAAGGGAGTGAGTGCGTAATTTCTCCTCCAGTGATTGTCCACTCAGGGAAAGTTCTTCATTTCAATTAGCTGGACAAGTGTGCTGTGGACACCTGCCACCCTTGAAGCTATTCCCGTATTGCAGAGTTTTAGCCTGCCGGCCAGCCAGAGGCAGTCCGTCCCTACCCAGCCTTAAAGGCCTGAGGTGGATGTTTCTTGCGCTGTCCCACACACACTGTAAAAACACACACTGTACACACTCAAATGTGGGACAGAATGAGCATGCAGCCGACAGCATGATCTGAGGTAAGCGCTGACTGGGAAATCCAACATGGGCAATAAAAGCCAAGAGCCAGATTTACTGACCAACAGAAAACAAAACTCATTTTGCTCTAAACGACGACGATAACCTGAGGGCTTGAACATTACTGTACATAGGACATTTCTTTCATAAATTTTACATGCACCAAAACCCCCTGCAATGCTGATTTAACTGCCCTTCAATCCTATGTTCTATGTTCTTTGACAGCCACATTCTCTATCCACTCAGGTTTAAAACAAATATAGCCCATTTCTCTGCTAATGAGCCTGCTCTCAAGGGTCAAAAGACAACTCAACTGTGATTTCACCTTCAAGTTCCTTTACAGTGTTATTGGTCTTTAGAAACAAACACCTACATAGGCCTGCACAGTGCATGCATCTTTCTTTATTGTTAAAAATGGCCTTGAGTCAAATTAATGTTTATTAAAAAAAGATTGCATAATTTATATCAAGGGTTCTTTTTTTGCACACAGAGCAGAAAATATCAAAGCACCATACAAGTCTGTCGAATAGAGTAACATACGCTGGAATATCAAAAGAGCCTGCACTTGAACTAAGTACTGTACAGTCAGACTGGACTCCTGTCAGTATCATCACTATTACTGGAAACCATTAGACTTGACATGAACAGGTGTATAAAAAAAGAAACATGTTGTATTGTCACATACACAGGATAGGTGCAGTAAAATGTGTGGTTTTCTAGGGTCAGCCATAGTAGTACGCCACCCCTGGAACAAATTATGGTTACGTGCCTTGCTCAAGGGCACAGACAGATTTTTCACCTTCGGCTCAGGTTTTCAAACTAGCAACCTTTCGGTTACTGGCCCAACGCTCTAACTGCTAGGCTACCTGCCGCTGGAAACAAGGGGAGAAGAGAGACTGTATCAAGAAACAAGCACATCCCCTAGATGTTTCTCAATTTCATACTGTAGTCATACCCAGCCTTAAGAGAACATGTGCCTCGGCTTGGAAAGCTTTACCTCCGTCAATTCTCAGTTTGAAACCTGATCTTGGTAACAGAGTAACAATGGCTCTTTTTATGTCTCCAAACAAAGAAAATTCCCCAATCAATCTCAGCGTCTTCAGGGAAAAAACATTGTGTGAACAACTACAATGTGATACTCTCTCATTCGATCAAATGCAGCGAAGCCTTTAGAGCAGTCACCCAGGGAAATTCTACCTCACTACGGTTTCTAGACAACATGCTGATGTAAACAAGTACGGTGGTGGTGCAGCTATGGGATAAATCAGACAGCCAGTCATCTACCTGTAGCAAGCTCCAGACCAGCCTGCCTCAGTGACACTTATATACAAAAACTAAAAATTGGCAGCTCTAGCTGCTGTTTCATGACCAGACCCTCACAAAAGCTCCAGAGTACTCTCTTCACCGCAGGTCAGCAATGCACCCAGTGTTATAGAAACCAACCAACAAACCAAAAACATCTCTCCATGAGGTTACATTTTTTTTGCATGTTGTCTTACCTTGGGTTGAGCACGTCTAGGGAAGGCAACTTTTGGATCGATCTGGTAAATATAAAGAAGAGAGAGGATTAGATATCAATAATCAAAGTTGTCAATCACTTAAACACAACTAATGACAGAGACTTGGATGTGTGGGTTTAAAGCATTCCTCATGGATCCCACATAACGGCATGCACGACGCAAACAATATTAGGATTACCCTCAAAACTGACAGTACAGAGACACTACACAAGGGCTATTCAAATCAGGCCTCGAGGTCCGCAAGGCCCCTTCAGGACTGCTGGTTTCCATCCATTTCCTCTGATCAAGGACTGATTCAGACCTGGGACTTCTTTAGTCAATCAATGAACTACCAGGGAGAGAAGAGAACCAGCTGTACTGGGGAACCATAGGGCTCAAGCACCCTACACTAGTAAACTATTATCAGTGTGGGATTTCACACACATTAATCAACAGTCATATTAAAGCTGGCTGATTTAAATCAAAAGCACCATTTTAATTCCCCTTTGCCTCATCAAAAAGCCCAGGTCTGTCAATTCACACAATCTTGCATTACTCCCATAGAAGCATAGCTGATTAATAACTCAATAGCCCTTCACACATGGTTTAGTCAACGTATATTGACCAAGAAAATGAATAACTAGCATTAATGCCCAGGTTGCTATTTAAGCACGATGTGAAAAATGTAGCAGCAAAAAAGCACCATAGAATTATACATTTTTATTGATGGCACATAGACCACTTAATGCTATAATTGTGCAGTAATTAAGTCAAAATCAAAAGTCCATTCAATATGTATTGAATGAGAGGGTTTTATTTAATGCTATTCAAAGCCACTAAATGTTTCCCTCCTGGAAAACATCATTTTAATTTCAAAACACATAATGCTGTCCTGAGTCTACTCTTTTAACTTATATTATGGATTTCAAATACATGGGTCATACAAGACTACTTGGCTGCATGCTTTTATGGAGAACAGCTAGATATCATGATTTCCTGATTCCATCCAAGGGGTATTATGGCAGCCAATGTGAATTGGCACATTTGGGTTTGGATTGAATACAATGAGGCCTGAAAACAAAAGGTATTGTATTATTAATTGTTGCATCAGTTTACTGCACAACAGTAATTTATGTTTTCACTATTTATTACAGGATTTGCTCTGTGTGGGGAACTGCAGATGTATACCTTGTCAAAACTAAAATGTGTGAGATATCAAGTGAGGTGTTAGAACCAACCACAAGACTTCCTCAAGAACAACTTGTGCAAATCAACTGAGAAACATTAAATTTGGCTATTAATGTTCCCCTCTGACACACACTTCTAAAGGTGAAATCATGCACAAGAACACATCCCGGTAAATGGGACAGTCAGTGCATTAAAACAAGCCAGGACATTCAAGACACATTTTCCATTTGTCAAAGTAAGGTTGAATACAACACCAACATTCACTCTTCCTGTGAACAAAGGATTTCTCCTTTCACATTTTCAACTTTAAGGCCACATAGCTAAAGGGGGAAAATACCATTAGTGGAATATTGTGCATAAAGTAGGTTGAGAGCTTGTCAATTGCTTTAAAAAAAAGTAAGAACAGAGGGAAATGTAACAGAGAGAGCTGTCAGTGTGTGACGGACAAAAATAGACACTGTTAGAAAGTGACTGTCTGAATTCAGCTGACTGAATGCATTAGCGGAGTGGGGATATGTTTTAGCCAGAAAAGTGTTCCATCTACAAGAGATTGTTTTCACAAATGACATCAGCAGAAATCCTATCGTCGACAGACACTGAGCATTATTCAACCCCAAGCCTTTATTTCCATGTTGTAAAGGATTACATAAAACATGCTGCATGTCAAGTACATGCAAAACGTGCCGCAGCTTTGGCGTATCCAATCGAGGGAAATACATGTGCCACAATGTAAAACAACAGGCATCTCCAATTGAAATAATGCTAACTGCTCGTATACCTGTGAAGTAACTCTGTACTGAAACTTGTAACAAGTTAACGTTGTACAATTAATTAGGGTTTAAGGGCATTTTGCAAGGATATGCTATTCTAATAGGGATTCATGTAGACTGAATGTTAGAGGAATATATACTGACTGTATCCTGATGAAAGGACAAAACACACAGTAGCATTGAATTCCCCATGCAGACAAACCAAACCATGTCTTTGTTGCATGGACTTGAATTTTCCAGCCCAGCCTCACCTGGCAGTGTGTTTTATATACACTTCCACACTATGAGGTAGGAATAATACTGTGAAAATGATAATGCTGATGCCCTGTTAGTGTAAGAGCGGTTTGAAAAGACCGCCTGAAATTTCAGCCTGTTTTGGTCAGGAGTTTTGGCATCACCAGGTGGTAAATTACTTAATAGACCAATAAGAAAGAGCGTTCCAAACCTCTGCCAATAACAGCACATTTTCAGTTTTCCCCTCCCAATCAGACCACTCTGACAGCTGTAGCAAAATTCTTGCTTGACAAATTGCTATTTGCTAAGAAGCTATTTTTGTTAATTTTTGACACATTTTTATTTAAAATAATCACAGTACGGTTCTTAATTTTTACCCAGAAATTATTTGATATTGAGATAAAAACGGATGCATTGGATCTTTAAGGTGAGATGTGACTCTCCTCCATTTCACACTGCACTTCAGCACTTTAATGTAGAACACCTCCCAAGGCATAGAGAGGTGAGTTGCCTCTATTACATTATACCACACAAGCAGTAGATCCTCTAAAGACTCTACTCTAGGTCCCTTAATGCATGGATAATGTCATTAGCCGTTTTCAAATAAGCCTATGTAGACGCAGGTCCAGAAAGGAGAGGGGAAAGATGGCATCAAAGCACACTAAGTTACACATTGAGAGTTAGGGAGTGTGTGTGTCTACTTCCTTTGCTGGGCTGAAACTGCATGTCCTCTCAAGTACCGATTTCCCTTTTCAGCAAGACTAACATTTTCCCCTTATAAATAGGTTCTTCCTAGAGGTGTACTAATTCATGTCAACATTACATTCAAATCTGCAATCATAAAAATCCCTGTATTATAAACAATTCATTAGGCTACAAAATACATAGAAGTGCGCATTTAAAATAATAATAGTGTACTTTTCCAGAAGTGACATGGGGAAAGTTACAGGCATTTCCTTTTCCATCTTCAGCTATCTGTTTCATAAACCTAGAGCTTCTGGCAATGTCAGAGCAGTTAGTGTGAGTCCTTGAGAACAATACAGGCTGCTTGTATTCACTCCACCGCTTCTAAAGAACGAGCCCTTTGAGCACTCACTCACACAGCTAAGTTAGAGCATACACTACAACAACCACATACAGAACATGAGTACGGTGTGACTTTACAATTAATCAGGATTTTTGGTCCCGCATTACCATACATCTTTACATGGTAGTTACATAGGCAGTTATAGTGTAGCTACACAGTATTACTTAACCTACAACTACCGGTACTGTAATGTTTGTGTCATGCACTATTTCATAGATTTTATGAACTCACAAATTGAGTTAAGTGATATGAAAAGTGGAGAAGTTATTTTGCAAACATTTAAGTTTGTTTGCAAATGTACCGTTAATGCATGTAAAAAAAAAAATGTCAGTGTATTCTCATTTCAAACAGGTCACACATTACAAAGTACCTGCCTATGTAACTACCATGTATTTGCATGCTACATAAAGAATGCCACAGGGGCATTCCAATAAAATGTATATTAGCCAACAGAAGAGCACGAGAATCAGCAAAAACAAGAAAACTGACCCATATGGAAAATCAAACACTAAATGCAGGGCGAATCATCACAATACCATTTTTTGCAGTCAAGGCATTACTCTGACCAACTCTCACCTTCAGAGAAACATGAAACTTAATTCAAGTGTCAGTTTTAAGCGATCCAATATCAGAGAAGGCTGGTGGGGCGAGCTATAGCATGGGCTCATTGTAATGGTTTGAATGGAACGGAGTGGAACATGTAGTTGCCATATGTTTGATACGGTTATATTTATTCCATTCCAGCCATGACAATGAGGCAGTCCTCCTATAGCACCTCCACCAGCATCCTTTGATCCAGCCATACATTCAGAAAATCAATATACTGCAACAATAAATTAACCAATATTTTATGCCTTTCTCTGGGGATAACAGTTAGTCTTGGGTTTGTTATTTAAAATAGGTCCGGTTGTGGGAATGTGTGCACTTTAGTAGACTTGCAGTGAGAGAGGGACTGGATAATATGCAGACAGAGAGGAAGTGGATAATATGCAGACAGAGGAAGTGGATAATATGCAGACAACAGACTTGGGAGGATGAAAAATTAAAGCTAACTCAAGGTGGGGTGTTTTTTAAAAACCACATTTATTTATAACTACATTTCTTAAACAGAAAATGCCTGATGCATGAATACGGTGCATGAAAAACAAAAACGTACAACAATGCATATATAGCCTACTAAAATCTATAAAAAGACAGCTGGGAAAGAATTTTCACAGAAAACAAAATACAGAATGACAATCACTTTATATAATATGCAGATTTAACAATAAAATTGCTCCCCATCTCAAAACACTCAGACGTTGCCGGACAGAAAGCTTTGCAGTATCCATCAGTGCTCAAATGACTATATTGTAACGACCCTGGGTTTATAAGCGCGGAAATCGACTCTGCCGCACGAGCATGCTTTTGCGGCACAGTCGATAGCGCGCCGGACCTCGGGCTCGAAGGTTCGAGACCTGCTCCCCACTTTCATTACATTGGGTGTCACAATATGTAATATGGCCCTCAATGGTAAAGAAAGGTTTAGCAGAAGGTCTTGTCATTTCAAGGAGGTGGGGGGGGGGCATGCTCAGAACGCATAATTAGCTAGGCTACTTATTGCATGTGCTGTGAGTGTGACTAATTCAAATAACATATCACAACTCCGTAAAAGACAACTCAATACGACATAGTCAATCATGCCAGGTAGGTGGGTCACAAAAGCACAAACACTTAAAGTGACAGAAGAGAGGAGACATACCGTTTTTGAGTCTAATTCGTGATGTGGCTGAGCTAAGACGTTATCTACACTGGCAGCATCTACGTAAGTAACGAATCCAAAGCCCCTGTGGAAATAAACAAGAAACATTGTAATCAGTGAGTCAGTCAGTGGCGCAGGAGAGTGGTCAAACAGCCTATCAGTCAGTAGTATGTATAACTACAGCTGTTACATTGATACAAACAATAAAGTCAAATGCCAGGCTACATTGTAGCCTAACAAATATATAATGCAGCCAAATGTTACATTGTAACAAATATTTACCAAAGTTGGCTATGTTGGTGTATCCATAGGCTACTTGATATCAAAATAGTTTACCTTTCATATCATATTCAATTATTTCTTAAATGTAAATGCCATTTCCTTTTAGTGCTGCAAAAAGAATCATGTGAATGAAGTGTCATCTAATTATTTGCCATATTTTCAAGCATATTCAAAGATTCACCAGTATTCTATCTGTAGTGGTGGTCAATGTCAAATTGCGTTACCTTTGCAAAGCGCTGATTCAATCGCTTGTAAAAGCTCGACGTGCGACAAAAATAAATGGCTGCTTGCTTGCTAACTGATTTTGCGTAATCATAAGGACACTGCAAAGCCACAATTAATACAATTGCAAACACAGGGTGGGATGCATTAGCTAATTACCTGGAGCGTTTTGTCGTTGGATCTCTCATCACCATACATTCTCTGATTTCCCCGAATTTAGTAAAATAGTCTCTAAGGCTGTCTGCAAAAGAAACACAAACGGGAGGTTACTGGTCGTTTTCATTCTTCTTTCAAATATAGAAATTACTATATGTATGAGCTTTAAATGCCTCTAGCTACTAGTATGCACATAGGGGTCGAATAGAGGACTTCAAATGATATCAAATAAAAATAACCTTGCGCGCACTGAAGTAGGTAGGTATACACACACACACACACACACACACACACACACACACAAAATCAGACGTTGCAACTAGCACCGGCAGCCTCGGCTACTACAGAACACAACCCGACAATGCCACACTGTAGTCCGCAAATTATTTCCTTACCTGGTGAAGTTTGCCAGCTGAGACCACCGATAAACATTTTACTGTAGGGGGAAAACACAGGAGAAGTGAGTCCAGATGTCAGATCGGCCATTTTGACGTGTAGCTAACTACTTGGCTAGCTCTAGCTAACTACTTGATATAGCGACAGAAAGCGAACAAAACATAGGCAGAGCAGCAGTAAGAGAGCTCTAGTTATCAAGCCCAGCGAGCTATTGCTATAGAAAAAGGGGGCAGGCCGTTTGCTAATATAATCAAACAAATGTGTAGTTGACTGCATCCGGAAGGCAACATCAATGTCAGTGCTTTGATAAGCCGTGCAATATTGATACAATGTAGCTATAACGATAAAAGTGTCAGTGCTGTTCGCAGTCTTACCCCGGGTCGTGTTGCGAATCATTAGGGCTTCCTCCAGATGTGGCTTGGCTCCCGTCTCCCTCCATAGCTAACCCAACTATAGCCAGTAACTAACGAAGACAAGCGGCACAACACTACACCGAAGCACGCTAAAGAGAATTTTACTGAGCCGGGAATGCAAGCGTCACACGTGGGATCAGCTCAGCCTGTGGCTCCCTCCCCCTCCCTTGACCCACATGGGGCGGGGTAAGAGCTCGTCACCTAACCAATTCAATTGACGTCATTAAGCATTCCCCGCCCATATACAGATGTAGCTAACTAGATTTGTGTGTGTATGCGTGCGTGCGTGTAAGTGCGAGCGTGCGTGCGTGTGTGGAGCAAATTACATTGTCGATATACCAATAAAAATTTAACATTAGTGTAATATTTGAATATTTAACAGCAATTATGTTACTGTAGCAACTCCTATATTACTCTGTGTGTGTGTGTGTGTGTGTGTGTGTGTGTCTGCGTGTACGAGCGAGTGTGCGTGCGTGCGTTTGTGCGTGTGTGGAGCAAGGGAACAATTACATAATCGATATACCAATAAAAATGTAACATTACTGTAATATTTGAATATTTAGCAACAATTCTGTTACTGTAGCAAATCCTATATTACTCTGTGTGTGTGTGTGTGCATGAAATAAAATGCATATCCATGCATCAAAGTTGATGACTGCTATGTCTGCCCCCCCCCCCCCCCCCCCCCCCAAAAGAAAAAGATTAGGTTAATGCCATTGGCAGATGATTTGCTAAACCATTTTAGGGTAACCTTTTCTCTACTATGCCACTATAACTGTGAAGTTAGTTGGTGGAAAACTATAGAGCATGCTAACAACATGTTCTATTCATTTACACAGAATGTATGTGTCCTTGCCTGGTATAGGCTATTTCCTTGATTATCAT
This sequence comes from Salvelinus namaycush, assembly GCF_016432855.1. NCBI lineage: Eukaryota > Metazoa > Chordata > Actinopteri > Salmoniformes > Salmonidae > Salvelinus > Salvelinus namaycush. Next base: position 28,360,649 of record NC_052340.1, on the reverse strand, counting down.
GATACTGGAATATATTTCAGATGGTCACTCAGTCGTCTGTAACATCTGTGAATTTGACATAAAACACCAGATCAGTTCTCTGCAGCTTGATGGGTAGCTTAACAAATCTCACTTCATATAAGAGATAGAGAAAGAAAGAAAGAAAGAAAGAAAGAAAGAAAGAAAGAAAGAAAGAAAGAAAGAAAGAAAGAAAGAAAGAAAGAAAGAGACAGAGAGAGACGGGGTGGAAGAAGAGAACCCATTGGCAGGTCATCACTCTTTTGTTTCCCACTTGTTTCCCCACTTTATTTGTGTTTTCCCCCCTTAAGTAGAGCTTTCAAACCACATGAAATAAAGGCTGCACACATCAAGCCAAAGATTTGGCAAAGCCGACTTAAATCTGACCGATTGATTGGCATGTGGAGGCTTGCGGTTTCACCTCACTGGCTAGCTAGCACTTAGGAGCTGTCTTACTGTTGGCTAACTACACAGAGAGAGGCACCGCTGGGCCTCCTCCTCGCCTAGCAGTTGGTTACTTTTTACTCAGAAATTCAATGTGAGAGCGCAACAAAATCCTATGCTGCAACCAAAATCATAGTTCACCTCACGCAATCATTTAGATGACAGTGTAATGTTATTTTGTATTCATTGCAGATGATTGACATTAAGGGATTAATTAATTGTTGATGGATAGATTCCAGTTGGCAAGACAGAAAAACACAATATTTGCTGAGGAGCTTTTTGTTGTTGTTGACATTTCATCTTTACAATCTAATGACTGCTTACTCGGTTGCACCTGTTGGAATTTCATGTTTGCATCTGCATCTGAGGCTGCTCACAGACAGACAAGGTTGGTTTCAGTATTAAAGCTACATGCTAAAATCTAGGTCCATGGCTTCATAATCATTATGGAGCAGACTGTGCTCATTGTAAAAATGATCTTCAAATTTCACACACAAAAAACATCACCTCTACTTGCCTATTTAACTTTCATTAAGTTTATAATGACATTTTAAATTAAGCGTAGCTTGCTGTAATTCAAGCTACACAATATTTTATAATTATATCATTAACAGTAACAAGAACAGTACTTAATGACTATCATACGTTATTTAGGGTGCTAGGGCATCATCCAATTATTAAACAAGCATCATAAAATAAAGTTCTGCCCAAATACCAAATATCTATTTGATAAACCTTCACACAATTAAATGGCTACATGTGGGTAAAAAAAAGCATTTCCTCTCCTCAAATGATGTTCTCTCCTCACAACATGCAATATAATAATCATCCTAAGAATACTTCCAGAACCACACGAGGGAAAGAGGTGGGAAGAGGACAGGACCAGAGGACATGAGGATACAACACAATGGAGACAGAGCCCTAACATTGTTGTTAGATATAATCAGGTTATTAAAATAGAGAGAGTCAGAACAGTATAGCTCTACTGTATGTTTATCACTGTATAGAAATGTCTCCAGCCATCAACAACCTGTGATTTGACATCTTTAAAAGGACCTCTCATTTTCACACATGCTCAGTTTATTATAGTAGGAGTCTATGGTCACTTCCACAACAATATGCCATATATTACTTACATGTATCATAAAACACAGCGTTTATCTTGATATCGATCAACTACACTTTTCTTATGCTTTAAGTGTAATGTTATTACATTAATTTTAAACTATTTGGTTTAAAGGTTACAATGTACAACCTGCCATCTAGGAACCTACTCTGGAGCTGAACACAGCTGTGGTGAGCAAATAATAGCCAGCTCCTCAATCAGTGAGTCAACATTATCTGAAGAGCTACACACACACAGATGTGTGCATTGATTACCTCAGATAGAGAGAGGACAGGTTCACTGGTGGTGGGCTTTAACACGGATGGAACAGAATGAAATAAAGCAACAGGCCTGGCAGACTGGAGTTAGTTGGAGCCTCCTGGAGCCCCAGGGATCTCTGACAAATTGGAGCTGCTATTAGAATGTATTGTAAAGAGGCAATTTTCTCAGATCACACCAAGTAACGGAGATAAGAGGATCCCCCAAGACTTTCTCTTCTTGGGAAGATGAGTGGAGGAGAGGAGAGGAGACTGTAGCATTATCAAAACCAAAGATAATAGGAAATGACAAACTGTGACTTCATTAACCAACTGGGGTCTTGGAGGAGTCACTTCATTTCCCTACACATTTTGCGATGGCCTCTGAATCTGTTAAAACCGACTGTAGACAACATATTCAACTGCTATCATTTAAATCACCATGTATGCATTGCAATATTACCACCAGACGTTTCTCTAAAGACAATGAACTGGAAAGGAAAATAAACAAAGTCGATTCTGATTACTGTGTGGTAACCACAATGTTACTAATAAATATAATATAATACCTGCTGATAAGTGACAAATAATAACATTTGATTGGTTCAACATATGATCATTACTTGCTAATTAGTAATTTAGTAGTTACAAGTAATGAGCAACATGTTGCCTAGTCCTAACTAGTCCTAGTCCTAACTAGTCCTAGTCCTCACAAGGCTGCATGATACTAGGTAAGCAATACAACGTTTGAGTTCCTTCTATGTGGGAGAATGAGCAGCATAGCATGCTATTGTCTGCCACTCCATTGTCCTGCCCCAGATCTATAGTATATCATACCATTTAGAAGTCAGCTCCTGATAAATGTAATGGTTTGGGATTGTCATAGCGTGGCAGACAGATATTCCAATGAGAATGAGAAACCCGCTAAGCAGAGAAATAAACCCTTTTCGAGATGGCATTTTTACCACAGACATATTACTGGCCAAACTGACATATTACTGACTAAACTGACATATTACTGGCCAAACTGACTAAACTGACATATTACTGGCCAAACTGACATATTACTGACTAAACTGACATATTACTGGCCAAACTGACATATTACTGGCCAAACTGACATATTACTGGCCAAACTGACATATTAGTGTCCAAACTGACATATTACTGGCCAAACTGATATATTACTGGCCAAACTGACATATTAGTGTCCAAATAGTAACATATTGCTGACCAAACTGACATATTACTGGCCAAACTGACATATTACTGACCAAACTGACATATTAGTGTCCAAACTGACATATTACTGACCAAACTGACATATTACTGACCAAACTGACATATTACTGACCAAACTGACATATTACTGGCCAAACTGACATATTACTGGCCAAACTGACATATTAGTGTCCAAATAGTAACATATTGCTGACCAAACTGACATATTACTGACCAAACCGACATATTACTGACCAAACCGACATATTACTGACCAAACCGACATATTACTGACCAAACCGACATATTACTGACCAAACTGACATATTACTGACCAAACTGACATATTAGTGTCCAAACTGACATATTACTGACCAAACTGACATATTACTGACCAAACTGACATATTACTGGCCAAACTGACATATTACTGACTAAACTGACATATTAGTGTCCAAATAGTAACATATTGCTGACCAAACTGACATATTACTGGCCAAACTGACATATTACTGGCCAAACTGACATATTACTGACCAAACTGACATATTTGTAACGACCTGGGTGTCGGGGGGTGTGAAGTCAGACGCAGGAACAGCAGAGCTTCAATACGTTGATACTTTAATGCCCAACTGGCAAACAAAATGTCCAACACGGACTTACTGGGTGTCATAAACAACTGTCCAAAAACACGGGAGACAAACCCAGTCCACAATACATAAACCACTCCCGAAATCCCAAGCTACAAACGAACAATCCCGCACAAAGAAGCGTACGGGCTGGCTGACTAATAAAGCCACACTAATTACCAATTACCTAAACACAGGTGATACAAATAAACACATAAGGAGGGGGAGGAAAAAGAGTCAGTGGCAGCTAGTAGGCCGGTGACGACGACCGCCGAGCGCCACCCGAACGGGAAGGAGAGCCTGCCTCGGTTGAAGTCGTGACAGTACCCCCCCTCTGACGCGCGGCTTCCGCAGCGCGCCGACACCGGCCTCGAGGTCGACCCGGAGGACGAGGCGCAGGGCGATCCGGATGGAGGCGATGGAAATCCCTTAACATAGATGGATCCAAAATGTCCTCCACCGGTACCCAGCACCTCTCCTCCGGACCGTACCCCTCCCAGTCCACGAGGTACTGCAGGCCCCTCACCCGGCGTCTCGAGTCCAGAATGGCCCGTATAATGTACGCCGGGGACCCCTCGATGTCCAGAGGGGGAGGAGGGACCTCCGGCACCTCACCGTCCTGCAGGGGACCAGCTACCACCGGCCTGAGGAGAGACACATGAAACGAGGGGTTAATACGATAATAGGAAGGGAGTTTTAATCGCTAACACACCTCGTTTATTCTCCTCAGGACTTTGAAGGGCCCTACACACTGCGGCCCCAGCTTCCGGCAGGGCAAGCGGAGGGGTAGGTTTCGGGTCGAGAGCCAGACCCTTTCCCCGGTACAAACACGGGGGCCTCACTGCGGTGGCGGTCAGCGCTCCTCTTCTGCCTTCTCGTAGCTTGTTGGAGGGACTCCTGGACGGCCCTCCAGGTCTCCTTGGAGCGCTGTACCCACTCCTCCACCGCAGGAGCCTCGGTCTGGCTCGGATGCCATGGTGCCAGGACCGGCTGGTACCCCAACACACACTGAAAGGGGGACACATTAGTAGAGGAGTGGCGTAATGAGTTCTGGGCCATCTCGGCCCAGGGAATGTATCTCGCCCACTCCCCTGGCCGGTCCTGGCAATACGACCGCAGAAACCTACCCACCTCCTGGTTCACTCTCTCCACCTGCCCATTACTCTCGGGGTGATAACCGGAAGTCAGGCTGACCGTGACCCCCAGATGCTCCATGAACGCCCTCCATACTCGGGACGTGAACTGGGGGCCCCGATCAGAAACGATGTCCTCCGGCACCCCGTAGTGCCGGAAGACGTGGGTGAATAAGGCCTCCGCAGTCTGTAGGGCAGTAGGGATACCGGGCAACGGGAGGAGACGGCAGGACTTAGAAAACCGATCCACAATTACCAGAACCGTAGTGTTTCCCTGAGAGGGGGGAAGATCGGTCAGGAAGTCTACGGACAGATGAGACCATGGCCGTTGTGGAACGGGGAGGGGTTGCAACTTCCCTCTAGGAAGGTGCCTAGGAGCCTTACTCTGAGCGCATACCGAACAGGAGGAGACATAAACCCTAACGTCTCGAGCTAAGGTAGGCCACCAATACCTCCCCCGAAGGCTCCCCACTGTCCTCGTCACCCCAGGGTGACCCGAGGAGGGTAGGACATGAGCCCACCGAATCAGTCGGTCCCGAACACCAAGCGGTACGTACTTACGGCCCGCCGGACACTGAGGAGGCGCGGGTTCCGCCCGTAGCGCCCGCTCGATGTCCGAGTCCACCTCCCATACCACTGGCGCTATCAGCCTCGAGGCGGGGATGATGGGAGTGGGTTCGGTGGTCCTATCCTCCGTGTCGTAAAGGCGGGACAGTGCGTCTGCCTTTACGTTTTGGGAGCCGGGTCTATAGGACAACGTGAACCGAAACCGGGTGAAAAACATGGCCCACCTTGCCTGACGTGGGTTCAGTCTCCGAGCTGCCCGAATATACTCCAGATTCTGGTGGTCGGTCCAGATGAGAAAGGGGTGCTTAGCCCCCTCAAGCCAGTGTCTCCACACCTTCAGAGCCCTGACCACCGCTAACAACTCCCGATCCCCCACATCATAGTTACGCTCCGCTGCACTGAGCTTACTAGAGAAGAAAGCGCAGGGGCGGAGTTTTGGTGGCGTACCCGAGCGCTGTGATAGCACGGCACCCACCCCAGCCTCGGACGTGTCCACCTCCACTATGAATGCTAAAGAGGGATCGGATGCGCCAACACGGGAGCATCCGTGAACAGAGCCTTCAACCTGTTGAAAGCTCCGTCCGCCGCCGCTGACCACCGCAACCGCACCGGGCCCCCCTTTAGCAGTGAGGTAATGGGAGCCGCTACCTGGCCAAAACCCCGGATAAATCTCCGGTAGTAGTTGGCAAAACCCAAAAACCGCTGCACCTCTTTTACCGTGGTCGGAGTCGGCCAATTACGCACGGCCTTTATGCGGTCACTCTCCACCACCACCCCCGAGGTGGAAATGCGATAACCCAGGAAGGAGACGGCTTGTTTGGAGAACACACACTTCTCAGCCTTGACGTATAAGTCATGCTCCAGCAGTCTGCCAAGCACTTTGCGTACCAGAGATACATGCGCGGCGTGAGTAGTTGAGTAGATCAGAATGTCATCGATATACACAACTACCCCCTGCACGTGCAGGTCCCTGAGAATGTCGTCTACAAAGGATTGGAAAACGGCTGGAGCATTCTTTAACCCATACGGCATGACGCAGTACTCATAGTGGCCCGATGTGGTACTAAATGCGGTTTTCCACTCGTCTCCTTTCCGAATACGCACCAGACTGTACGCGCTCCTGAGGTCCAGTTTTGTAAAGAACTGCGCTCCGTGAAATGATTCCACCGCCGAAGCGATGAGAGGTAGTGGGTAACTAAACCCCACTGTGATGGCATTTAGACCTCTATAATCAATACACGGACGCAAACCTCCCTCCTTTTTCTTCACAAAAAAGAAACTCGAGGAGACGGGTGAGATGGAGGGCCGAATGTACCCCTGTCCCAGAGACTCCGCGACATATGTCTCCATAGCCAACGTCTCCTCTTGGGACAAAGGGTACACGTGACTCTTGGGAAGCGCAGCGTTAACCTGGAGATCTATCGCACAATCCCTACCCGGTCGATGTGGTGGTAATTTCGTCGCTTTCCTTTTACAGAAAGCGATTGCCAAATCGGCATACTCGGGGGGAATGCGCACCGTGGAACCCTGGTCTGGACTCTCCACCGACGTGGCACCAAGGGAAACTCCCAGACACCTTCCAGAACACTCCTCTGACCACCCCTGGAGAACCCCCTGTCTCCACGAAATATTGGGATTGTGCCGGGCCAACCAGGGAATACCCAGCACCACTGGAAACGCAGGCGAATCAATAATATAGAGACTGATACGTTCCCTATGATTCCCCTGCGTCACCATGTCCAGGGGAACTGTGGCCTCCCTGACCACCCCTGACCCTAATGGCCGGCTATCTAGGGAGTGCACGGGAAAGGGAGAATCTATCGGCACAAGCGGAACGCCCAACTTACGGGCGAGTCCGCGATCCATAAAGTTCCCAGCTGCACCTGAATCGACTAGTGCCCTATGCTGGGAAGAGGGGAAAAAATAAAGGAAAAAAATTGAGACAAACATGTGACCAACAGGGGGTTCTGAGTGAGTTTGGTGCTGACTCACCTGGGGTGATCGAGAAGCGTTCCGCCTGACATCTCGACTCCCAGACAGACCCCCCCAGCACCGATCGGCCGTGTGTCCTCTCCGACCACAGTTGGTGCAGGGGGGGCCTCCTCCTCCGGTACCCCTAGGCGCGGCCCCTCCCAACTCCATCGGGATGGGAGCCGGGGCGCTGGGTGGTGGAACGCACAGGACCCTCTCCGAACGCCCGCGGGCAGCCAGCAGATTATCCAGTCGGATGGACATGTCAATAAGCTCATCCAGAGAAAGTGCGATGTCCCGACACGCTAGCTCCCTGCGGACGTCCTCCCGGAGACTACACCGGTAGTGGTCAATGAGGGCCCTGTCGTTCCACCCTGATCCCGCGGCCAAGGTCCGGAACTCCAGCGCGAAATCCTGTGCGCTCCTCCTCTCCTGCCTGAGATGAAATAGTCTCTCACCCGCCGCTCGGCCGTCTGGGGGGTGGTCAAACACGGCACGAAAACGACGGGTGAACTCCGGGTAGTGCTCCTTCGCGGAGTCCGGGCCATTCCAGACTGCGTTGGCCCACTCCAGAGCACGACCCGTTAGGCAGGAGACGAGGACACTCACCCTCTCCGCTCCCGAGGGAGTGGGGCGAACAGTGGCCAGGTATAGCTCCAGTTGGAGTAAGAACCCCTGACAACCTGCCGCCGCTCCATCATAATCCCTCGGGAGCGTAAGACGGAGCGCGCTGGAGCCGGGGGATGGAGAGTCCTGGGGGGGGGGAGCCGAAGGTGGAGAGAGGAGCCCACTCCTTTCCCATCGCTCCATTCTCTCCATCATTTGGTCCATGGCTGATCCGATCCGATGGAGGACGGTGGTGTGGTGGAGAACCCGTTCCTCCATTGATGGGAGAGGGTTGGCTGCTGCTCCTGCTGACTCCATTTTAGTGGTGCGGGATTCTGTAACGACCTGGGTGTCGGGGGGTGTGAAGTCAGACGCAGGAACAGCAGAGCTTCAATACGTTGATACTTTAATGCCCAACTGGCAAACAAAATGTCCAACACGGACTTACTGGGTGTCATAAACAACTGTCCAAAAACACGGGAGACAAACCCAGTCCACAATACATAAACCACTCCCGAAATCCCAAGCTACAAACGAACAATCCCGCACAAAGAAGCGTACGGGCTGGCTGACTAATAAAGCCACACTAATTACCAATTACCTAAACACAGGTGATACAAATAAACACATAAGGAGGGGGAGGAAAAAGAGTCAGTGGCAGCTAGTAGGCCGGTGACGACGACCGCCGAGCGCCACCCGAACGGGAAGGAGAGCCTGCCTCGGTTGAAGTCGTGACAATATTAGTGTCCAAATAGTAACATATTGCTGACCAAACTGACATGGCTGAAATATACCAGATTAGTGTGCTGCAGCAGTTTATTGTTTTTCTGCTCAATTAACACCAAGAAAAACAAGACATGTTAGAACAGAATTCCCCATGTGAACAGGTCCCAAGTGTATTTTCCTTCCATCCTGTTTAAATGCAGACTGATCATTTCACGTCGGCTGATTGCATGGCAAAGATCCTGTTTTGTTTTTATGTGTTTTCATTAAATGTTGAAAGATTTCCACAAGTGGACAAAATCCCTATCTGTTTTTATTTGTTACTAATTAAAACACATATAATTTGCTAATGAAAAAAGCTCTCTGTGCATTATGTTTTGATTACAGTGTGATGTGTCAGCGTTGTCCGATGCCTGTTGCTGCCAACAGCTTTAGTGCAGTGACAGCCACACACAGTCACACACACACTGGCACATTCAGTTTAATAAAAATCCATCCTATTCTTTTGTGTGTTTTTTTACCTGGCACATCAAGAAAAGCCTTAAAACAAAAGCTGTGAGCTTTCATTCTAATGAACTTTCATCAAAAAGCTATGGGTCTGAGCATCAAAGACACAGCTTCTCTCACCAGCTGGTAGAGAGAGAGACTCCTGCATGAGCAGGTAGGCTATCCACACTACTTTGTAATACTCTCCAAGACACATTAGTAGATCAAATGGTGTTGAGCACCCACTCATACTTGAACTACAAAAACACACAAAATACTTTCATATATGCTCATTTTGGTTACCTGATGTTTGTTATTATCTTAATATACATTTATTCACTCAGTTATTGTGTATCAATATTTTTTTTCTGTGTCTGCCCACTTATAATTCTATAGTAGGCTAAGTGCCACTTGTTCCATTCTGTTGACTGACATCTCTAGGCTTTGCTTTGCTACTGTGTTGTTAAGCTGTCTTCATGGGTGACTTGTCAGTCCCAGTAGACCTTTCACAGTGACAGGTCCCACTTATGGACAGACTGTAACTGCATCTCAATGAGAACTGCCACCCTACGTAGCCTGGCACAAACCCATGGTAAAGATGCTTAAGTGGCATTCATTCAGAGATTAAGGTTAAATAACAAATATGTTTAAGAGGTACAATAGGAAAAACTTTGGCTTTGATTTATGGGCAACATGAATGAGCTCATAATATTCAATTGCATCCAGCCGGTGTGCTCTGAAATATATATATTTTTGGGACTATCTATGCTGTTACATCGACCATACAGTATATGTGCTGTTTGTGTGGATCCAAAAGACCAAACTCATTCCCTCGCCTGGGACTAGGACTGGGACTTCAATGGATCTGGAAGCTCATCATGTTCCTAGACAGCAACAGCTCTTTGCATAGCAATATCTGGGCTGTCAGGAGCACACTATCTACGGCTGATCTTCTGACTTCTTACACCATCTTGTGGCCATTTCACATGTCTCACCCGAGGCCTCTGTTGTCAATGGAAGATCCCACTATCAAGATGCTGCTATCAATTGACAGCACTCACAATGCCAGAAGCAGAATAAAGAAGCTATTTGTGACTCTACGCCCTAATCTATTAGGTTTTGCTCTAGGCCTTTGTCTGAGACAGATATCACAAGAGGTGATAGGATGACAGATACTGGACCAAAAATTAATGAATTAGTCAGAAAAAAACCATGACAACAACATTATTACAGAATTCCAAGAAAGAGCCACCACCACAACTAGTGATGTCTACTGACCCATTCTGTCCAACTCCCTCTGCTCTCCTCATTCTGCTTGTAACCAGAGCTGAATTATTTTAGGTGTCAGTCACCCAGCTGCTCTTTATTCTGCACCACTCTTCTTGTGCAGAGAGAGAATCACTTATTCTTCCTGGTTGGAGTACTGTACTTAACCAGTCAGCAGTGCACCACCTCACTGCTCCTCTGTTAAGGAAGAAGAACAGTTCACTGGCAGCCAGAGTCAAAGGGCAGAACACTTTTTGTAATTCATGAATCTTTACCTAGAGAGGCCTCTTGCTTTCACATTGGCACCTCATAGAGAGAGGCAAAAAGGAGCTTGTTCAGAGTGTACTGACCTCTTTGAGATAGATACTACCTGGCTGGCAGCTCCATTAAACAGCACCGCACAGTACATCTTCAAAAGGCATGATCTATTGCCTGTGAAAGGCTAGTGTTAAATCGATGTGAGTATACACTGTATAGATATGGAAAAAACCTCAAATGACTGATTATTACTAGTGGGTTAATTTCTCACCCTGAGGTAGTGATAGTATAGTTTTTCTATCGGCTCATTAAAACTAACTCTTAGCAATAATTTTGGAATGTGATCTATTGTGAGCAATAAAACCCTGTTCTGTCCAAAATAGCCTACACATGGACAATCATGTCAGATATATCCTGTTTATCCTAAATTAAAGACCTTGCTTCTTACTGCTCGCAGCTATATTTGTAATTGGTATTTCATATGAAGATATGAAATATCACTTACAGATATAGCTGCGAGCAGCAATGAACAGGGTTCACAGGATGACAGAAAGGACACAAGATGTAGGAACTATCTTCCTTTATGTGCAATCACAAAATCATAAAGAAATAAATACAAAATCTGGAGTGACACGAGCCTACCAGATGAGCTAAATTCCTTCTAAGCTCACTTCAAGGCAAGCAACACTGAACGACGCATGAGAACACCAGCTTTTCCAGACGACTGTGTGATCTCGTTCTCCATAGCCAATGTGAGTAAGACCTTTAAACAGGTTAGCATTCACAAGGGCCAGACGGATTACCAGGACGTGTATTCAGAGCATGCGCTGACCAGCTGGCAAGTGTCTTTATTGACATTTTCATCCTCTCCCTGACCCAGTCTGTAATACCTGCATGTTTCAAGCAGACCACCATAGTCCCCGTGCCCAAGAATGCCAAAGTAACCTGTCTTATTGGGTTAAATGCGGAAGACACATTTCAGTTGAATGCATTCAGTTGTTCAACTGACTTGGCATCCCCCTTTCCCTTTCCCTTAATGACTATCACCCCGTGGCACTCACATCTGTAGCCATGAAATGCTTTGAAAGGATGGTTATGGCTCACATCAACACAATCATCTCAGACTCCCTAGACCCACTCCAATTCGCATACCGCCCCAACAGATCCACAGATGATGCAGTCTGTATTGCACTCCACACTGCCCTCTCCCACCTGGACAAGAGGAACACCTCCGTGAGAATGCTTTTCATTGACTATTGCGTTCAACATCATATTGCCCACCAAGCTCATCACTAAGCTCAGGACCCTGGGACTAAACACCTCCCTCTGCAACTGGATCCTGGACTTCCTGACGGGCCACACCAGGTGGTAAGGGTAGGCAACAACACATACACCACACTGACCCTCAACACGGGGGCCCTTCAGGAGTGCGTGCTTAGTCCCCTCATGTACTCCCTGTTCACCCACGACTGCGTGGCCATGGACGACTCCAACCACATCAAGTTTGCTGACGACACGACAGTGGTTGGCCTGATCACCAACAATGATGAGACAGCCTATAGGGAGAAGGTCAGTGGAACTCAAGTCCTTTTGTTCACCTGACATAGAATTCCTCACAATCAAATGCAGACCGTATTATCTCACAAGAGAACTCTCCTCAGTTATCGTCACAGCTGTGTATATTCCCCGCAAACGGATACCAAGACGGCCATCAAGGAACTTCACTGGACTTTATGCAAACTGGAAAGCATATATCCTGAGGCTGCATTTATTGTAGCTGGGGATTTTAACTAAGCTAATTTGAGAACAATTCTACCTAAATTCTATCAGCATATCGATTGCTGTACACGAGCGAGTAACACGCTCGACCATTGCTACTCTAACTTCTGCAATGCATACAAAGCCCTCCCCCGCCCTCCTTTTGGCAAATCTGACCATGACTCCATCTTGTTGCTCCCCTCCTATAGGCAGAAACTAAAACAGGAAGCGCCTGTGCTTAGGCCTATCCAACGCTGGACTGACCAATCGGATTCCACGCTTCAAGATTGCTTCAATCACGTGGACTGGGATATGTCCGGGTAGCCTCAGACAACAACATTGATGTATACGCTGACTCGGTGAGCGAGTTTATAAGGAAGTGTGTAGGAGATGTTGTACCCGTTGTGACTATTAAAACCTTCCCTAACCAGAAACCATGGATTGATGGCAGCATTCGCGCAAAGCTGAAAGCACGTACCACAGCATTTAATCATGGCAAGGCGACTGAAAATATGACGGAATACAAACAGTGTAGTTATTCCCTCCGTAAGGCAATCAAACAGGCAAAACGTCAGTACAGAGACAAAGTGGAGTCACAATTCAACAGCTCAAACACGAGACGTATGTGTCAGGGTCTACAGACAATCACGGATTACAAAAAGAAAACCAGCCCCGTTGCAGACATCGACGTCTTGCTTCCAGACAAATTAAACAACTTCTTTGCACGCTTTGAGGACAATACAGTGCCACCGACGCGGCCCGCTACCTAAGACTGTGGGCTCTCCTTCTCTGTGGCCGATGTGAGTAAGACATTTAAACGTGTTAACCTTCGCAGGGCTGCCGGCCCAGACGGCATCCCTAGCCTCGTCCTCAGAGCATGCCCAGACCAGCTGGCTGGTGTGTTTACGGACATATTCAATCAATCCCTATCCCAGTCTGCTGTCCCCACATGCTTCAAGATGGCCACCATTGTTCCAGTTCCCAAGAAAGCTAAGGTAACTGAACTAAATGACTATCACCCCGTAGCACTCACTTCTGTCATCATGAAGTGCTTTGAGAGACTAGTCAAGGATCATATCACCTCCACCCTACCGGTCACCCTAGACCCACTTCAATTTGCTTACCACCCCAATAGGTCCACAGACGATGCAATCGCCATCACACTGCACACTGCCCTATCCCATCTGGACAAGAGTAATACCTATGTAAGAATGCTGTTCATTGACTACAGCTCAGCATTCAACACCATAGCACCCTACAAACTCCTCATTAAGCTTGAGACCTTGGGTCTCGACCCTGCCCTGTGCAACTGAGTCCTGGAATTCCTGACGGACCGCCCCCAGGTGGTGAATGTAGGAAACAACATCTCCACTTCGCTGATCCTCAACACCGGGGCTCCACAAGGGTGCGTGCTCAGCCCCCTCCTGTACTCCCTGTTCACCCACGACTGCGTGGCCATGCATGCCTCCAACTCAATCATCAAGTTTGCAGATGACACCACAGTGGTAGGCTTGATTACCAACAACGACGAGACAGTCTACAGGGAGGAGGTGAGGGCTCTCGGAGTGTGGTGTCAGGAAAATAACCTCTCACTCAATGTCAGCAAACCAAAGAAATGATCATGGACTTCAGGAAACAGCAAAGGGAGCAGCCCCCAATCCACATCGACGGGAAAGCAGTGGAGAAGGTGGAAAGTTAAGTTCCCCGGTGTTCATATCACAGACAAACTGAAATGGTCCACACACACAGACAGCGTGGTGAAGAAGGCGCAACTGCGCCTCTTCAACCTCAGGAGGCTGAAAAATTTGGCTTGTCTCCGAAAACCCTCACTAACTTTTACAGGTGCACAATTGAGAGCATCCTGTCGGGTTGTATCACCGCCTGGTACGACAACTGCACCGCCCACAACTGCAAGGCTCTCCAGAGGGTGGTGCAGTCTGCACAACGCATCACCAGAGGCAAATGACCTGCTCTCCAGGACACCTACAACACCGATGTCACAGGAAGGCAAAAAAGATCATCAAGGACAACAACCACCCGAGCCACTGCCTGTTCACCCCGCTATCATCCAGAAGGCGGGGTCAGTACAGGTGCATCAAAGCTGGGACAGAGATTGAAAAACAGCTCCTATCTCAAGGCCATCAGATTGTTAAACAGCCACCACTAGCACAGAGGCGACTGCTTGATATCATTGTCCACTTTAATAAATGGAACAGTAGTCACTTTAATAATGCGGCTTTAAGAATGTGTACATATCTCGTATTACTCATCTCATATGTATATAATGTATACTGTATCATTCACTATCTAATTCATCGTAGCCGCTCTGTCACTGCTCATCCATATATTTTATACTTATTTATTCTTATTCCATTCCTTTACTAGATTGTATTATGTTTTGTTGTGGAATTGTTAGATACTGTTGGAATTGTTAGATATTGTTAGATATGTTTTGTTGTGGAATTGTTAGATACTTATCCTATTCCTTTACTTGATTTCTATTTAGTTTTGATGTGGAACTGTTAGATACTGCTGCACTATCGGATCTAGAAGCATTAGAATTTCGTTACACTCGCAATAACATCTGCAAACGATGTGTATGTGACCAATACAATTTGATTTGACATAGCAGTGTGGTGCGAGGACAACAACCTTTCCCTCAACATCAGCAATACAAAGGAGCTGAATGTGGACTACAGGAAATGGAGGGCTAAGCACACCCCCATCCACGGTGCTGTAGTGGACCGGGTCGAGAGCTTCAAGTTCCTCGGTGTCCACATCACTAAGGAATTTTAATGATCCACACACAGACCAACACAGTCGTGAAGAAGGCAACGTACAACACCATTCAGGAGGCTGAAAAGATTTGTCATGGGACCTAAGATCCTCAAAAGGTTCTACAGCTCTATTGAGAGAATCTTGACTAACTGCATCACCGCTTGGTATGGCAACTGCTTGGCATCCGACCGCAAGGCGCTGCAGAGAGTAGTGCGTACGGCCCGGTATTTCACTGGGCACAGCTCCCTGCCATCCAGGACCTCTATATCAGGCTGTATTTTTTTCTATAAAATGTAGAAATGAACTGTTTTCACATATGTAAACAATGAGAGACAATGAAAATTAGGTTGAAAAGTGGTGGAGTTGCCCTTTAACTGTTTGCTATGAAATTTCAATCAAATTTTATAAAGCCCTTTTTACATCAGCAGTTGTCATAAAGTCCTATATGTGATTCTGTGCATGTGGGAGTATTGAATCGACACTGCTTGGACAAAATGATAAACTGTATACTAGATGTTCACCTCCACATATATGGTGTAATGTAGAGACAATCAAACATTTTCAGAACATAAGAGTAGCATTTTTTATAACTTTATTTTTTTATAGATCTGTACAACCAAGAACCAAACCTTTGATGAGCCTCGCAAAAACTGACCTGTACACGTTAAATGCTCTGGGCAGGATTTCTTACTCATTTAAATAATCAAATGATTAATTATCTAGCTAAGCAAACACTTCAAACCAGTCCTACCAACAGAACAATGAGCGGTTTTGGAAGGGGTGAACCAAAAACAACAAAAAAACAAAAACATGTTCCCTTTGTTTCCAGTGTTATACAAAAGTCCAGTGAAATATCTTATTTACACAGACCTGCACAAGTCAAGAAATAATTCTAGTTCGATCAAGCATGATAGGAGTTTGGGTGACAGGACAGAAGGGTGTCATTTGGATCAATGGAGTAATTAATCTATACTGATTGTGACATAATCAAGCTGGAATCAAAGAGGAGAGGACATTGATTGAAATGCCTCTTTGAAACATGAAGGGGCTGAAAATATCAAACAATATGGCTCCTGCTCCACGCCAGCTTTGGACTCTAACCCAAGCAAGCCATGACATGTAAATCCCTTGAACTGAACAAAAACATAAACCCAACATGCAACAATCTCAAAGATTTTACTGAGTTACAGTTCATAGAAGGAAATCAGTAAATTTAAATAAATTCATTAGCCCCTAATTTATGGATTTACATGACTGGGCAGGGGTGCAGCCATTGTTGGGCCTGGGAGGGCATAGGCCTCCCAGGCCCACCAGTCCCAGCCAATCAGAATAGTTTTTTCCCCCACAAAAGGGCACTATTACAGAAAGAAATTAAGAAACCAGATGTGGAGGTCCTGGGCTGGCTTGTTTACATGTGGTCTGTGGTTGTGAGGCCGGTTGGACGTACTGCCAAATTCTCTAAAACGATGTTGGAGGCGGCTTATGGTAGAGAAATTTACAAACTTCTCCGGCAACAGCTCAGTTGGACATTCCTGCAGTCAGCATGCCAATTGCACACTCCCTCAAAAATTGAGACATCTGTGGCATTGTGTGAATAAAAACAGCACATTCTAGTGGTCTTTTATTGTCCCCCAGCACAAGGTGCACCTGTGTAATGATCATGCTGTTTAATCAGCTTCTTGATATGCCACACTTGTCAGGTGGATTAATTATCTTGGCAAAGGAGAAATGCGCACGAACACAAATGGAAACAAACTTGTGTACAACATTTGAGAGAAATACGCTTTTTGTGCATATGGAACATTTCTGGGTTATTTTATTTCAGCTCATGTTCAATATAGTAGCTAGAAGCCTTATTTCCTATGGTTCTAGAAACATTAACAGTTATCAGGTAGGGGAGATACAGTACCAACACCGGACTGACTAATAACTGACTTTAAAAAACACCTTGCAACAGCTGCCTTCTGAACTAGCAGCATGTGCATCAACCTCATAACTAACCATTCCTGAAACATGGTTCAATCAATCCCACAAAATGTGTGAAATATATACTCTAGTAGCAAGGTTGATAAAGTGCAGTTAACCTATGTGATCAATATGTATAGGAGGTAAGTATTGTCATGTGATTTACATGCCAACGCTGTCAAGTTTAATAGTAATGCAGGAATAGTCAAGCGAAACCATTAGGTACTATCCAAAATCTATCCTGGTTCTTAACTTCAATAAGACCAAGCAGAGGGACGGAAGCTGTCTTATTACCAGAGCAATTCAATTCGGGGGGAGGACGACAACACCACCCATCAGGAAAAATAAGCAGTTAAATATTTAAGTGTATTCTGTTCAATAAATGACAAAGCAATTAATTCCTATGCAAAACCCAACAAGACCAAAGCAGATATACAGTATAAAGCCATCTTTTACAATAATATCTGCAGTGTGAGAGACTGATTCTCATGGCTCACTTTCTCTATACTGCACTTTCATACGCTGCTGAGTGAAGAGGACCGGTACCGTCAAGGACCTAATTTCCCACAGTGCAAAGGGGCTACAAAAACACAGTCAACCCTCGTGTTGTCAGCAAGACTTCATTTTGGATCAATTAAACTGCTTGTAAGTATGGAAACTGCAACTGCACAAATGTAAAGTGTAATAATGTTACGGGGTAAAAGTATGTAGAAGAAAACACAGTGAAGACGATAAGAGGGACGCAGACCTGGGCAGGTTAACATGCATATTAGAAGACAGACTGATTTTAATATAAGCACTGGGCCTATCCTGACTGAGCAGGGCTAACGTAAGATGCTTTGTAAGAGTTCCTGGTCAGGTATCAGAGGCCTGTCCGTGGCTGTAGTGTTTCCACACACACACACCAATGTTAACCGCACAGTGGTGTCCTCTCTAAGTCCTTAAACAGTTGCACCAAGAGTTGCACGAGGCCCCTGGAGTCAGTCAAGAAGGGGGGGGGGGGGGGGGGGAGCTAGTGCACCCCTACCCTTCCATGTCATGTCCCAGACTACTCGACAACTCCAGTGCCAGACAACAGTAGTGGATCTGAAATGTAGTGGTGAGTGCATCAGCTGAGATGCCAGGCAGGACAATGGATAGACGCTGAAGGCAACCAGCGATTGCATGGGGAAAGAGGGGTCAGGCTGGTCTGCTTGCAGGTCAGTTGGAGATCCCAGAAAAGGAAGCCCGTTTGGTTTCTCCATAAGGCCACAGTGTTGTACAGACTGGAGAGGCCAGGGCAGATGAGCAGGCCTTCACGCGACTCCTGGGATCCCGGTTCTGCACATTCTCCCAGTCACTCACCCAAGTCCGGTGGTCGGAGAAAGGAATCCCCCACCCTGTCCATTTCCTTGACTGTGGTTAGCGGCAAAAAAGCTGAGATCTACATTTGTCTCCACAGACGAGGGCGTCAGTCACAACCATGAATCCAGACGCCATTCTTAGCCCCCCAGGCCTGTATGTCCACGGCTGTCATGATGAGACCAGATGGGGACTGGCTACTGCACTACGTACAATAATATAGAAACCCCCCACTCAGCCCAATTCCTTTCATATCACTATACAAGTGTATACATGTAATTACAGCTGATAGTGAGGTTAGTTCTCCATTGACACTGTTTCCTATTGAGTTGAGTTATACATCCACAGCATGATGAGAATCCACAGGCAAAGTTGTGGAGTGAAATGTCAGGTAGGACGAAAAATCAGATCGACCTTTAGTTACAATATAGATCTATTTTTAAAATGTACAAGTACTTTATTTTCCTTCTTTAAGTTATTTTGGTGTGTGGGGGAGGAGAGGAGGGGAGTTGGCTTATTCTGAAGCAGTACTTCATATTTTTTCTGCATACAACCATTTTTATTTCTTTGTGAAATCTGGTGTAAAAAAGCCCCCCCAAAAAACAAATTATTCCCAAATCCAGTGGTTGTGTTGTTCCATTGAAGTGTTATGGGTGTTTCTGGAGGGCTGGTTGGGTCAGACTCCAGAGATTAGGTCAGAAGAAGGGATCTAGGAGGGGTGTGGTAAAACTGAGAAGGGGTTGATGGGTGGGGGGCAGCGAGGTTCAAAAGCTGTCCACCCAGGTACCCAACACTCGCTCTGCCAGCGTGCGGTTAACTGATACCAGCTGGATGGAAATGGAGACAAAGATAGATTCATCATATTAGTGTAAAATAACAATTGATACCGAGTGGTTTTCCAGCCATCAGAATGTTTAGGTGAAAATGTCTTGCATTGTTAAATACAGAAGCTTATGAACCATACACCACAATGAAAGAATATCCACTTCACCAAATAGAAATGCTTACAATTACACTGAAATATTTCAAACACTTTGTCGAAACTTCCAAAAAAGTAAACAATTTCATGCCAAATCCCATGATCAACGTACCTCTTCTCCAACCATGTTCCACATCTGGACCAATGGGAGACCAGTGTTGTTGTCGTAGTTTGTGACCTGGAAGAAAGGAAACAGCCAGGTGAGCAACCAATTACCTTCTGTGGAGCGTACAGTACATTACAGTAGAGTATAGTGCAGTACAGTAGAGTGCAGTATAGTACAGTGCATTAAAGTACAGTATAGTAGTGCATTAAAGTACAGTATAGTACAGTGTCTTCCAGTTAGCTGCCTGGTGCTGGATGCTGTATTTTTGGTACCTGTGCAAGCAGTGCTACCCCTCTCGTCATCTCCTCCAGTGCAGAGGAGGCCTCGGTTGAAAAGCTCTTCTCTCCTGTGGATGGATGCATTTACAGACTTGTTAACATAAATGACAACAGCAGATTTGATGACCTTCCACAGGCAGGCTGACTTTGGAACAGTTTGACATTCAATTGGGAAAGTTTCTTGATTTTGGAGAGTGTCCTTGAGAATAAGACATCTATCGCAAGTAAACTGTACCATGTCATTTTATTTAGCTATTTGACATTATCAATTGTAATGTGATACCATGTCATTTTATTTAGCTATTTGATGTTACCTGGAAGAGGGGCGATGTTGTCCAGTAATACTTCTGCACCTTGGAACGGTAATGTTACGAAGTCTGACCTGAAAAGACAGATTTTAAATAAGAGCATTCAGTCAGTGTGCAGAAAGACACACCATCCCTTCTTACATAACATTCCGTTCTCTCT
Organism: Salvelinus namaycush; assembly: GCF_016432855.1. Lineage (NCBI taxonomy): Eukaryota > Metazoa > Chordata > Actinopteri > Salmoniformes > Salmonidae > Salvelinus > Salvelinus namaycush. Next base: position 28,340,313 of record NC_052340.1, on the reverse strand, counting down.
AAATATGACAAAACTATTTGACCAGAGGGGGGCACAATTTCATAACAAAAAGGGTTGAATGAATACTATATATTTTTTTTGGACTTATATTTAACTAGGCAAGTCAGTTAAGAACATTCTTATTTACAATGACGGGCTACTATACCTAGCAGGACTGGTGTCTATTTTACCTAAACAAGTCAACTTCGGAAATAAATTAAGGAAAATGGAATGAAAACAGCTTTGAAATTATGGAAATGGAAATGAAAAAAGTATGGAGTTCTTCTGAATTCCAGTTCTGACAACTTTCTCTGAATAGACTTGAGTTGGAAAGAAATTGCCCGCAACTCTGAAAATGTGCATCAACTAGACATGCTTTTTCAGCCTTCAGAGTCTGAGGGCTCACCTTATTTGCCGTAGTGTGTCAATCTTCACTCGGTCATAGCCGCCGTAGTCCACATATCGGATCTCAACCTCGCTGGTCTCTTTGTAGAAGGAGATGACCTGGGCTCTCCACCAGGCTCCCTCTACCGCCGGCGCCGCACAGATCACCCCCACTGAGACAGAGAGAGGGTAAGCACCGAGTCTGGATTACACACATAAAGCTGGTTCAAAAGACATCCATCCATGCACGTCCCTCCTTGGGGGTCTCTTACCCTCAGCAGGCGAGGGCAGGGTGGGTGTCTCTGGCTGGGAGTAACACAGGAACATCTGCTGGTCCAGGCTGCGCAGGGCGTGGTACGTAGGGTGTGTGTGCTGCTGGACGAAGAGGTGACCCGCCGATACAATGTTCACTACGATCACCTCCACGGTCACACCGCTGGGGAGCAGGAGCTGAGAGAAGAAACAGAGTTAAGTTAACAACTTTCAAATGAGAAGCCATAAGGGCAGACATCTCATTCTTTAAGTTAAACCACTTTCTTTCAAATCAATTAGCAGCACCTTAACTGTCGTGCAAATAAAGCATATTTGAACAGATTTGAGAGACGGAGAGAGACAGAAAGACAGAGACCGAGAGAGAAGGGAACCCTGCACAACCCTCCAGGCTCTCTAGGTACCATGCTTACCCAGGAGGTCATGGGCAGCGAGGGCAACGTGAGCGGCAGAGGTGGGGGGGCATAGAGGTTGGTCAGGTTCAAATCCTTAAACTTCTTCCCGATCAGGGACAATGCTTTGTCCACCTGCTGCTGGGAGCCTAGTAGGGACACACATTAAAACAGCAGAATTCTACTACCAGTACACTATCTAGAGCCAAGTGACTCATTTGCTCCTGACAGTAGAGGACTACCCCACTCACCCTCTATGTGGCAGATCTGGAACTCTTGAGTGTAAGGCAGGGTGGAGATGTAGATCTTTGCACCAGAGCTTTGCTTCAGGAAGCTCACGTATCGCCCCTGTTTCCCAATTAACCGACCCACCAGATGCTGAGAGAGCGAGAGAACAGAAACGGAAGAAGACATTACAAGGAGATATTGGGTTAGAATGAATGTGATAAGACTCATTTCTAAGGAACTAGTGGATTTTCCTCTGAATAGTAGTCAAGTCTCTGGGTGTGGGTGTTGGGATGGAGCAGGCTCACCTTTGGCACCTCAATCTCCCAAACGATAAGTTCAGAGCCCAGAGCCATGGCAGGGCTGCCACTACTGTCCCTAGCCCCCATGGTGCAGCCACTATCCACCGAGTCCATACTGTTCACATCCGAGCCTGAACACATCCAGACACACACACAGTCCTGAGTCAGACAGGTCTTTTACCAACTCACAATTACTCATCCAAACATGACTGGAGTCTAACCTAAACATGTACCCTAAAAAACAAAAACTGGATAAATGTAAAAAAATAAATAAAATAAAGATAGACACCTGCACATTTACACACACAACTCAAAGTTTAAGACACATACACCAGATCACCCACCCCACACAAGTCATTGAGCTGTTAATCAAACAAATCACACACAGGGCATAAGGCCACTAACCCAACATTAATCCAAAGTCCACCCACACGTGCACACCACTATGGCTCTTACCAGGCATATCTGATCACAGTCCTGCTCTGACAGACCAAAAACACAATGACACCTTCACTGGACTGTTATGAGTCTTCACCTTCTGTGTGACCGCTAACCTTTTCAGGAACACCCAGCAGGCTTTAGGTGTGGTTCTTCCCGTTTGTGACATCACAACTTGCCCACTAAGCAAAAAGTACAGCTCCCCAAACACAGCTAGAGTCCCTACAGCCTCAGGGTGGTACCTAGTCGAAACACAGCTAGAGTCCCTACAGCCTCAGGGTGGTACCTAGTCGAAACACAGCTAGAGTCCCTACAGCCTCAGGGTGGTACCTAGTCGAAACACAGCTAGAGTCCCTACAGCCTCAGGGTGGTACCTAGTCGAAACACAGCTAGAGTCCCTACAGCCTCAGGGTGGTACCTAGTCGAAACACAGCTAGAGTCCCTACAGCCTCAGGGTGGTACCTAGTCGAAACACAGCTAGAGTCCCTACAGCCTCAGGGTGGTACCTAGTCGAAACACAGCTAGAGTCCCTACAGCCTCAGGGTGGTACCTAGTCGAAACACAGCTAGAGTCCCTACAGCCTCAGGGTGGTACCTAGTCGAAACACAGCTAGAGTCCCTACAGCCTCAGGGTGGTACCTAGTCGAAACACAGCTAGAGTCCCTACAGCCTCAGGGTGGTACCTAGTCGAAACACAGCTAGAGTCCCTACAGCCTCAGGGTGGTACCTAGTCGAAACACAGCTAGAGTCCCTACAGCCTCAGGGTGGTACCTAGTCGAAACACAGCTAGAGTCCCTACAGCCTCAGGGTGGTACCTAGTCGAAACACAGCTAGAGTCCCTACAGCCTCAGGGTGGTACCTAGTCGAAACACAGCTAGAGTCCCTACAGCCTCAGGGTGGTATCTAGTCGAAACACAGCTAGAGTCCCTACAGCCTCAGGGTGGTATCTAGTCGAAACACAGCTAGAGTCCCTACAGCCTCAGGGTGGTATCTAGTCGAAACACAGCTAGAGTCCCTACAGCCTCAGGGTGGTATCTAGTCGAAACACAGCTAGAGTCCCTACAGCCTCAGGGTGGTATCTAGTCGAAACACAGCTAGAGTCCCTACAGCCTCAGGGTGGTACCTAGTCGAAACACAGCTAGAGTCCCTACAGCCTCAGGGTGGTACCTAGTCGAAACACAGCTAGAGTCCCTACAGCCTCAGGGTGGTACCTAGTCGAAACACAGCTAGAGTCCCTACAGCCTCAGGGTGGTACCTAGTCGAAACACAGCTAGAGTCCCTACAGCCTCAGGGTGGTACCTAGTCGAAACACAGCTAGAGTCCCTACAGCCTCAGGGTGGTACCTAGTCGAAACACAGCTAGAGTCCCTACAGCCTCAGGGTGGTACCTAGTCGAAACACAGCTAGAGTCCCTACAGCCTCAGGGTGGTACCTAGTCGAAACACAGCTAGAGTCCCTACAGCCTCAGGGTGGTACCTAGTCGAAACACAGCTAGAGTCCCTACAGCCTCAGGGTGGTACCTAGTCGAAACACAGCTAGAGTCCCTACAGCCTCAGGGTGGTACCTAGTCGAAACACAGCTAGAGTCCCTACAGCCTCAGGGTGGTACCTAGTCGAAACACAGCTAGAGTCCCTACAGCCTCAGGGTGGTACCTAGTCGAAACACAGCTAGAGTCCCTACAGCCTCAGGGTGGTATCTAGTCGAAACACAGCTAGAGTCCCTACAGCCTCAGGGTGGTACCTAGTCGAAACACAGCTAGAGTCCCTACAGCCTCAGGGTGGTACCTAGTCGAAACACAGCTAGAGTCCCTACAGCCTCAGGGTGGTATCTAGTCGAAACACAGCTAGAGTCCCTACAGCCTCAGGGTGGTATCTAGTCGAAACACAGCTAGAGTCCCTACAGCCTCAGGGTGGTATCTAGTCGAAACACAGCTAGAGTCCCTACAGCCTCAGGGTGGTATCTAATCGAAACACAGCTAGAGTCCCTACAGCCTCAGGGTGGTATCTAGTCGAAACACAGCTAGAGTCCCTACAGCCTCAGGGTGGTATCTAGTCGAAACACAGCTAGAGTCCCTACAGCCTCAGGGTGGTATCTAGTCGAAACACAGCTAGAGTCCCTACAGCCTCAGGGTGGTATCTAGTCGAAACACAGCTAGAGTCCCTACAGCCTCAGGGTGGTATCTAGTCGAAACACAGCTAGAGTCCCTACAGCCTCAGGGTGGTATCTAGTCGAAACACAGCTAGAGTCCCTACAGCCTCAGGGTGGTATCTAGTCGAAACACAGCTAGAGTCCCTACAGCCTCAGGGTGGTATCTAGTCGAAACACAGCTAGAGTCCCTACAGCCTCAGGGTGGTATCTAGTCGAAACACAGCTAGAGTCCCTACAGCCTCAGGGTGGTATCTAGTCGAAACACAGCTAGAGTCCCTATAGCCTCAGGGTGGTATCTAGTCGAAACACAGCTAGAGTCCCTATAGCCTCAGGGTGGTATCTAGTAGAAACACAGCTAGAGTCCCTATAGCCTCAGGGTGGTATCTAGTAGAAACACAGCTAGAGTCCCTACAGCCTCAGGGTGGTATCTAGTAGAAACACAGCTAGAGTCCCTATAGCCTCAGGGTGGTATCTAGTAGAAACACAGCTAGAGTCCCTATAGCCTCAGGGTGGTATCTAGTAGAAACACAGCTAGAGTCCCTATAGCCTCAGGGTGGTAAGTAGTAAAACAGCATCTAAAGACTAACTTCAACCTACACTATGAAGGGTAACTAGCCACCACACTGTTCTGTATTAGCCACCATCAACAGCAAAGAACATTAAGTAAAGAATACTATCACCTCAACTGTATGCTTTTTCTTTTGCTGGTGGCAGACTAGCTAGTAGTCACAACATGATTCTGCAAGCATTTCTTAGATGGGCAACTTGTTTTGGCCCACTTCAGACATTTACTCTTACAGCTACTATTTGGCGATCTCATTAGTTAGAATTGGAAAGGTACAGCACAGAAGCAGAGACCATTAAATTCCCTAGCCACAATTCACACAGACTTGCCTACTTCTGAATAGAGTTATTTTACCAGATCTAAGACCAAAGCCGGTGACTTTCCAAATGATAGTCCATGCAATCAAATATTCCCCTCAGCTTTTTAATGTTGTTAGATGTAATCTAATGTTGAACAAAGGGCTCTCTGTGATGACACAGAAGGCGCTCTTGTTCTGCCCTTAGTTTGCCCCAATGTCTGGAGAAACTACAAATAATGAAAAAGGAGGCCTTAGTTCCACGTAGGGAAGAGAGACCCTACGACAGAAGAGAGTCAATGAGTGTGTTCTGAGCCTCCATCACACGCTGTTTGGGAATTTGAGCAGCTGAGAGGAGCCATGTGTAGATCAGTGCTGCTATGAGCCTGACTCTAATACATGGTGTGGTCTGTAATCCTACCTCCAGACTGATCGGTCTCAGTCTCACTCATCCCGTGAGAACCGTTCCTCAGGGCCATCCCGTTGAGCCTCTTCACTTCGCCAACAGCCCCCAGCACATGGCCTGGTAGGGCTGCCATCACTTGTTCCGTGGGCACTACCTCTTCTGGGGCCTGGCGCAGACCACCCTCCCCCTCAGACATCCCTGACACCTGGATCAGATCCTCCTGGCTCTCCCTGCTCTGCTGGTCCTCAATGCTGACCCCATCCTCAGAGTGGCACGTACTGCAGGCTGAGTCCTCGGCCACCATCGCCCCTTCATTTCCCTTCAGTTTGTCCAGGTTGACAGGTACGCTGCTGGCCTCACGCCTCCCCTCCTGCGAGGATGCTGCTGCTGCCGCCCAGGGGTTATTCAGTGCGTTTGCTGTCCCCATTGGCTCCCATGCCGGGGCGGGCAGGCAACCGTTGGGCATCCCTTCTTTCTGCTGCACTCTCCACTCCGTCTCAGCGTGGCTTATTGGGGAGGGCCCTTCCTCCATGTTCCTTGTGAGTGGCTCTTGCTCAGAGCATGGCCTCCCATTGGCCAGCGGGGTGCTTCTGCAGCAGGGCTCAGCAGCGGATTGGCCGAGCCAGGTCTCTGGACAGGAGGTAACACTGAGGACCTCCTGGGTGGCTGCCCAGATGACCTCAGTGATCAGACCTGCTGCCAGGTCCTCCAGCTCCTCGCTGCTGCAGGGGGCCCCGTTCTCCTGCTGGGGGCCTTGGGCTGGGAAGGCCGAAGTACTAGTCACAACAGCATGGTAGCCCTGCGAAGATGTGGGGGTCTCTGGGAAAAGAGGCTCATGTGTGACTACTTTCAGTGCCTGGGCCGGTGTCTCAGCTGGGATGAAGGACGAGGAGGGCAGCTCATCTTTGGTACTGCTGGAGGGGACCAGGAGGGCATCTTTAGCCACCAGCTCCACTTGTAGGTTCTGGGTGAAGGCCACTGCTGCCTCATGTGCTGCTGCCACCTCCCCCTCTGGCTCAGGCCTCTCTGCATTCATCAGGTCTGCTGCTGTGGAGGAACTAGTCGTGGCATGGGCCTTCTGGGAGAGTACAAGTGCTTCTGATGCTGTGGCCTCCTTCACTGAAGCAGGGACCTGCTCAGTAAACGTTGATTTCACCGGCTTTGTAACATAGGCAATGGCGACTGGCGGTCTCTGCCCAGTGGCTCCGTGTTCTCCCTGGAGAGCCCAGCTCTCCTTCCTGGTCTGTGTTGGTAAGGGTGAGGCTGCAGGAGAAGAACTGTTCCTGGGTGTCTGTTGGCACCTATCTACACAAGGGTCTGTGACTGCGTTGGCTCTGTCTGGGTGGTGGGAGGTCCTCTCTGTAGGTGAACATGTACTCTGTACCTCTACTGCCTGGGCCTTAATGGCCGGGATGTGAATCTGTGCTACGACCTCCTGTTCTGTTGACCTTTGCTCTTTGGCCTTGGATGGTCTGACTCTGCCACTGGCTGTTCTCTCTCTGCAGCTGCTGGTTGTGGGGGTAGTGGCTTTGGCGCAGAGGGACACTATCCCTTTCTCTACCAGGCCGTTGCTGCCGTCACTGGGGGCCGGGGACGCCAGCAGGCCCATGGCCGCTGCCCCCTCCTCACTGTCATGGTTGGTGATTCGCTCTTTCTTGCGCGAGATGTACCACCACCAGCCTATAAGCGCCAGCACGCCAGGCAGCGTGTACGGGACAATAGACCGGAACCTCAGTGGCATCTCCTCAGGACGCTAGCAGCTACACCTGTAGAGCGAGAGGGAGAAAGAGAGCGAGAAAGGCTGAGGTTAGCTTACTGGAGGGAGAACTGTGAGTCTTTCAGTTTCACTCATTTGGAGTGCAGGATTATAGTGTCAAACAAGATATTCAAGTTAAGACAAAGTGGCTAACATTTTGAATAGCCTAAGTGTCTCATTTGACACACACCCCAAAAAATGGCATAATAAGCCTGGGTAATATAGTGTAAAGACCATAGCAGGTATTCTATAGTGTGTGTAATCACACCCACAGCAACTAGAAGGGTGTGTGAGTGGCAAATAGATTCCAAATGCATCAGCCCTGTTCACACAGCTCTGACAATAAGCACGGCACTGGGAGAACAACATGTGATGGTCAAAAGGAAACTGTCCTATGGTAGCTTTGCCAAAAAGACTTACCAAAAAGGCTTTAAGGAAATAAATGCTTTAAAAACTATCAGGGCAGTTAACAGGTGGGAGCAGAGCTTCAAAGAAACTACTGAAATGAAGCCTGATAAGACGTTACTCCTGAGAATAGGCCTAGACTAACAAATGACTTACAGTAAAGTAGTGAAATCATTCCTGCAAATTCTTTTTCTCATGCCACACAACTTGAATTGATGAACTGCATAATGCTATGGGATACATAAAACACTGAAGACACAGCACTTTTGTCAACAGCTCCCAGTGAAGAAAGACAACAGCCTGAACCTAACATACATGTATGCCTATAAAAGCCCCATACTAGACATAGGTCACACCATGGTTTTCTATTGCCTCGTTGTGAAATGTTCAAAGACAGAAATTCCCATTCCCGTGGCTTAGAAGTAATATTTGTTTCTACTTGTGAACCAAAACAAGCTGCAACACAAAGATCTAGTTTTTAGCAGGAGGAGCGGCTGTGCCACCATCAGGGCTAATGTTTAACCTCCCTGTACCTACTGGGCATGTCCAGCTCCTCCACTGCTGATTGGTCAAAGCACTCCATACTAAAAAAATGAAGTCTGTGCATGCCTTTCCTTAATAGACCGAGAGCAGATCCAGCCTGTAGAAGGAAGGAACACCCCCCCCCCCCCCCCCCCCCCCTTCTTTCACCAAGCCTACTAGGGTGTGTGGCAGCTGGGCTTCCACTGCCCCTGAGCAAGCACCAATACACACACACACACACACACACACACGAGCCAGGTCTGATCACCATGAACATGGACTTTGAACTATGTGTTCTGCGCGTTCCAGGCCACTGTAAAGCTGGAATTGACAGAGTCAGTCTGCACTGTACAGGTAGACAGCCAGGGGCCATGATAGCCTATATGAATGTGAACTGTGTGTGAGGAGGCTCTAGTCACTGGGATTTTAACCATATTTCAGTTTCTTCATACCCCAAAACTGAGGCAGACAGACCTTTCCAATGAGAAGAAAATGAGGGCTTTCCTCTGCCATTTGTATGCGTCCATCACGTATTTCACCTGATGGCGGGACCTATAAGAGGCTTGTTGATGAATGACATAGGATTATAGGTGAATGGTGGGCTGCCCTAAAAATGACTCAGGTAAAGATGTTGATGCGCAGGGGAAAAACAGGTAGCTTTCAAATGCCTCCAGAGAAACCAAAATCAGGGTTGTTTTCAGTGGGGCAGAGAGATCAAAAATGAGGGTTTCTTAGACATGGTCACCAATGCTGCGTTTATACAGAGAGACCAATTTTGGTCTTTTAACCAATCACATCAGATAATTTTCAGAGCTGATCTGATTGGTCAAAAGACCAACTAGTAGGGGAAAAAAAGGATTGCCTGTGTCAACCCATTTCAAAACCTGTTCTCCCTTTGTCATGACCCAGTCGCTTCTCTATCAAAACAGAGCCTCGGTGGCATGTTCCATAGTGAATGACAAGGTGCTTGGACCTGGTTAGCAAATTATACATCCCTTGCTGTCCATTTCAATATTCTCTGTAGGCAAATTATATAGATTATTGTGTAGCTTCTATCATTAGCATACACTGAGTATACAAAACATTAAGAACAACTGATCTTCCATGAAAGACTGACCAGGTGAAAGCTATGATCTATTATTGATGTCACACTCACATCAGTGTAGATGAAGGGGAGGAGACAGGTTAAAGGATTTTTAGGCCTGGATTATGTATGTGTTCCATTCAGAGGGTCAATGGGCAAGACAAAATATTTAAGTGCCTTTAAACAGGGTATTGTTGTAGGTGCCAGGCGCAACGGTTTGTGTAATGTAATTTGGGCTGCCCAATTTAGTTGACTGTTTGGTAGACCAAGATTTCTTCAGTTAAGCAGTCGCAATTCACCTTTTTTTCATAGTGCACAAGACACCTGTCTGATTGGCACCTGTCTCAGTGGACTAATCCATTGCGGAGGCCACAGGGATGGCAGTCCATCACCCTAAAACATGTGAAATTGCATTATGTAAAAATGATGGTGCAACACTAAAATAATCTAATATTTTATAAGAAATGCGCTTTCTTCTGAGTTAGATATGGTCGCCGTCCTTGGTTCTGAAACAATCTTCATTGCGCTGTAGAATTCGCACCTTTCCCTATGTTGCTACGTGCATAATAGCTAAGTTTACCAGCATATTGGGATTGACAACAATGCGGTGGAGGCAGCAGCGACGAGGAAATAGCTCTTGCCTTAGCCTAATTGTCTAAGAAAATTGAGTAAAGAGGAAACTCCAATTTAATTAGGTCTATAATCTAATAGCCTAACTGTTAAATGTGCTTGGCTTTAAAAATCCTCCAAATATAGCTAAAGAAATAAGACAGCTCCTGCTTGTCTGAGTATTTGTTTAATATCCTAGTGATTCTGTCAGCGCCAAGCCTCTCACAACGCCAAAATGTCAGATAAAGCAATTTCACAGATTCAGCTGTTTTTAAATCTTTGCTATGCTGTAATAAAAGCTTTACAATTTTTGGGGTTAGAACAGAATGGCATTACTTATTATTTAGTGTTGTTTACACTGTCCCAAACAGGCAGAAAAATATTGTAACAGCACCTGTTCGTCACATAATATGCACGCAGCTCTCACGCATATACCCTCCTTTTTCTTGATCTCCTTATTACAATTATTATCATGATCCTCATTATCATAAGTCATGTTGTTATCATTAGTAGGCGTTGTATAGCAGCCTAGCATAACCATCATCAAGTTGTAGGCCTAAGAGTGTCTCCTGTTTAGCCTTAATACCTTACTTAGGCTGATATTTCAATAAAAAGGCTACTGTATCAATCAATCATTAATTAATTCATGCCATCACACAGCATACTAGACATTCATGCTTTGAAATACAATCAAGCATTTTAGTTTTAAAATTAAACAAAGGGAGCTTTGAATATTTAGCCTAAAAAATTAACTGCAATTCACAAATGCATGCAACTGTTTTAGTCTTCTGTAATAAAGGCTTTATATATATATTATTTTTAAGCAAATTAATGGGTGTGGTATATGGCTAATATACCACGGCTAAGGGCTGTTCTTATGCACAAAGCAACACCGAGCGCCTGGATACAGCCCTTAGCCGTAGTATATTGGCCAAATACCACAAACCCCCCCCCCCCGCTGATATACCACGGCTGTCAGCCAATCAGCATTCAGGGCTCGAACCACCGAGTTTATAATTTCCGTTAGAACAGACTCTCTGGTACACTTATTTAATGTTGTTTACACTGTTCCAAATGGTCAGAAAAGTAATTATTGTAATCTAACAGCATCTGTTTGGCACAAAATACTCAAGCATACCCTCCATTTTCTTGATCGCCATAACTACAGTACCAGTCAAGTTTGGACACAGCTACTCATTTAAGGTATTTTTACTATTTTTCTACATTGTATAACACACACACAATACTATAAAAATCCGACATACCATGTCGGATTAAACAACGTGCTGGAACTTTTAATCACTTTATGTGCTGTACTCAAGGCTGGTTCACCATAGATTCCTCTCATTATGCAGACTAGTTTCACATGACAGACCCTATGTGAAGGTCCATGACACCTTGCTAGCCTTTTTTGTTAAAGATGCACTCCAGGCTCCTTTTCAACTAATTTAATCACCCGATTTACATAACCAAAGCCACTTTGTAATAGGTAGTCCAAGTATTCATGACATGGCACAAGATGGGGGTGGGCCTTTGCTCTTTATTTATATATATATATATTTTTTTTTAACTAGGCAAGTCAGCTAAGAACAAATTCTTATTTACAATGACGGCCTAGGAACAGTGGGTCAACTGCCTTGTTCAGGGGCAGAACGACAGATTTTTACCTTGTCAGCTCAGGGATTTGATCTGGCAACCTTTCGTTACTGGCCCAACGCTCTAACCACTAGGCTACCTGTGATCCTCTATTTTTCCCTCAAGCAAAGGGGAGGCCAGTGACATCAGAGTGCACTCATCAGACCAACTCCCTGAAGTATGCGTTTTGGGTACGATTACGTGTGTACTTATTTATACTTGGGATATTGTTTTTCAACAGGAAAAGTTCTGGAATACAAAAAAAACGAAAATCCAGTGTCATAAATTGTTCTGACATTCACCTTTGACAAGGTTAGAATAACGGCCAACTACACAAAGTTACTCCAGTACCTAATACAAGGATTTGGTTAGTCTTTCGCTCTGTGCACACCAACCATGTGTGCGTATTCCACTCCACACACAGCCTGCATATGCATGCCTAGCAGGCCTGACTGTAGACTCGAAAGAATCCAGATGAGATATGTACGACCTTGGAGGTAGACAAGGGAAGGGTCACTCGGCATTTGCTTTACACTTCACACACCATTCAATGCACCGAGCACGAGCAGTTTATTACACAGCGATGCTGCACTTGGAATACGAGGCAACCTTGCAAAGCATACCTACGATAATAATGCTTCTCCCCCAGTCGAGATATTTCTGGTCCGCAGTTGTAGGCTATCCTACGATAATTATTCCCATAGCAGTACTCTAAAATGCGGGACCATCAATAGTTAATTATAGGCCCTATAATAATAATTTTGTGATGGCGAATATTTAAATTAGTTTCATTGCAAACCGACAGCGTCCCATAAAACCAGACCTCTGAATTAAAGTGTCAGGCTACAATTGCCTAGACGTTGCTATGGGGCTTCAGAAATAGCCTATGCACCGCTACTTGATAACCTACAGCAAGGCTATAGCTACACATTGTCATTCCAAAGCGGACTGACAAATGACGCGGTTAAATGTAGGCTAACTGGCAAAGTTTCGAGGCTCCCAGTGCTTGAGCAATAGCTGCATAATGTCTGGGCAAGGTAACTTGCTAGCTATGACCTACACATTGAGTGTAATAAAAACATGGTAGGCCGCTGCACTTGATGATTTACAATGTAACGTTATCAAGTTAGCCCTACACTATTGTAACAAACACGGATGAACCCGTTAAAAACCCATGGACCACGAGTTAAAAATCAAAACATTATTACATTCATGATTTAACCAAACATATAGTCGAGATCTTGGTGAAACAGTGCATTTACGTGCCTAATTCATTAAGCCACCATTAGAATACGGTTAGCCATCTTCGTTGAGTCTGAACTATGACTGACACTCCATTCAGTGTTGACGCTAGGCATGCGACAAACGGTTCCGCTACAATGTAGGGGCAATATCATTTAAATTGTGTCCTGGCAGAGAATCAAGACAGTAGTTCGTGACCAAACGTCGCATATATCTTGCATTATGATCTTGTCGCCATGTAGGCTAGCCTGGCAATGCTAGGCTAACTCTGCATCGTGGGCCTCGAAACCTTCACGTTAGCTTGCTAACTGGACATGATGGATAGCCACCTTGTTTGCTAGCAATTCACATGATCCGTCCAAGCAAACTCATACACACAAAATGGTGACTACAGACCACAAAATTAACATAAAATGTATATTTTGAGTCCGTTGTCATTTTAGAACGCAGAATAAACTACATAGTTCGATGTCTGCGTGAAATATACACTCAATGACATGGGCTGCAGATTTCTAGTGGCAGAACATTTAAAACCAATTTAATAAAACGACTGTTCCATTTCTTGGAATGGAACACTTAGTAGCGCAACATTGTAGCCAACCGGCTAAACAACTCGAGATATTTAGACAGACTACATATCAATCTGACATCTGTGGGCCCATGGCTGTCAATTTTACACTAACACTTTTGGATTATACTTACAGTATTTAAACGTCTACCGTGCCGCCACAGTGAATTAAATGATCGTGATATGTTACGTTTTCCGGGCCCAACTCAATCCCAACGTGTTCCCCTACACTGTGTCTGTGTCTCTTTCTCTATCCTCCCCACGTGTTGACCGTCCAAGCACTAGACTCTAACAACAGACCTAACAGCTGATCAAACCTCGCGATAATGGTGCAGAAGAGAGACGACAATAGAGAAGGTAGTCTCGCGGAGTTAGACAGATGCAGTCAAGTTTTATCGTAATTAAGGACACAATTATCTCCCAATAGTCCTTTAACTAAATAATGTAATTTGATATGAAACTGATGTCTTCGCAGTACGTTGTCTCATTGGACACAACGAGAGAAGTCCAGTGGAGGCTGCTGGGAGGAGGACGGCACATAATGTCTGGAACGGAGAGAATGGAATGGCATCAAATACGAATCCATTAAATTCCGCTACAGCTAGTACCAATAGCCCGTCCTTCCCAATTAGTGCGCCGCCAACATGTGGGTTTATCTCAATAGCACTCTCCTTGCGTCCTCTCTCCTCGCCACCTTCTCAAAACCCATTGGATGAGAAAGCCAGAAGTCCCTGCCCTCTGACCTTTTCCTCCAATGGGGTTTGAGGAAGAGCGGGGGCACGAGGAGTATGCAATTGAGACTCTCCCATAGGCCTTGGTTGCGCTCTGCATTGTAGATTTTCCTCATGAACACTTCCACTACCAATAACTTCAGATGGCGTTAACAAATCATGGCTTTTAAGTGGAGAGCAAAACTTTTATTAACAATGGAATAATTAAATGTATGTGTTATACACATTATACAGTAAATTACTGCTTTACAAAAAAAGAAATTCTACAATATTATCACAAGTATTTACAGTATAGTAAATATACAATTTTCAAATTGTACACAAAATGTGAATATACCACTTAAAGAAAAACATTCGGAACAACACTCCAGTGACAAAATATTTTGCACCTCAAATAAAACATGCCACATTTTATGATATTCAACTTCACAAAACCCTTGCCTGTGAATCAGAATAGTGCATGCCAACCACTCATTTAAGAGTCTATGGTTACTCGCAATATATGTCCTTTGCATCCCAATGGACACCAAAAGGCCATTCTAGATCCTGAAGGCGGCTATGGAAAACTGACATGTTCTGACGGTTACTCTGTTGATTAATTCATCCAAGCTATTTGCCCTGACAGTTGTCTAATCTTAGTTGTCACATGGATTCAAAAACAATATTTATTCATTTATTTGGTTTCCTTGTTATCCAATTGTGTAAATTGCGTTTGGTACCCTTCTTAAGTTCTGAGAAACAGTACCAGTTTGGACACACCTACTCATACCAGGGTTTTTATTTAGTTTTACTATTTTCTATATTGTACAATAATAGTGTAGACATCACAACTATGAAATAACACATATGGAATCATGTAGTAACCAAAAAGTGTTAAACAAATCCAAATCTATTTTATATTTGAGATTCTTCAAAGTAGCCACCCTTTGCCTTGACAGCTTTGCACACTCTCTCTCACACACACACACACACACACACACACACACACACACACACACACAAGTAATCATTATTCGTTAAGAGCAACATTTATAAAACATGTTTTGAATCAATGGATATCATCATTATCCTTTCCCATAGTGCAAGCTAGTCTTTGGTGCAGTGTCCCTGGATCTGACGCAAGGGCATCTGGGATTGAGGTCCTGTCCCAATGACTGTTCATTAACAGCCGTTCCCAACCCTTCCATGTCTGCAGACACTAAGGGTCAGGAATCTAGATGGGTATACGCGGTGTAATGGTGGAGCTTCCACCATATAGCCTTACTGATATGCATAAATGAAAAAGTTATGATCAAGAGGAAGGGTGTGAATGACTCTGGTACTTTAGAGGAACAATGACTTTCAGACAAAGTAATGGCCGCCCTCATTTCCCCTCACTACTTTTCATTTGGCCATAGGAGATAACTCACAGGTAGAATTCATTCAACCAGAGAGAAGAGACACCTCTGTGTATGTGAGTAGGAAATCAGGAAAACGTATTGGAATTTTATCAAACCAGAACTTCAATGCAATCAACTCTGTATCACACAATCTTAAGACAGGTGGTAGACTTGAACAGTGCTCAACAGCAATATTTTGATGTACAGTTGATGTCGGAAGTTTACATACACTTAAGTTGGAGTCATTAAAACGCCTTTTTCAACCACTCCACAAATTTCTTGTTAACAAACTATAGTTTTGGCAAGTCGGTTAGGACATCTACTTTCTGCATGACACAAGTCATTTTTCCATCAATTGTTTACAGACAGATTATTTCACTGTATCACAATTCCAGTGGGTCAGAAGTTTACAAACACTAAGTTGACTGTGCTTTTAAAAAGCTTGGAAAATTCCAGAAAATTATGTGATGGCTTTACAAGCTTCTGATAGGCTAATTGACCTAATTGGAGTCAATTGGAGGTGTACCTGTGGATGTATTTCAAGGCCTACCTTCAAACTCAGTGCCTCTTTGCTTGACATCATGGGGAAATCAGCCAAGACCTCAGAAAAAACATTGTAGACCTCCACAAGTCTGGTTCATCCTTGGGAGCAAATTCCAAACACCTAAAGGTACCACGTTCATCTGTACAAACAATAGTACGCAAGTATAAACACCATGGGACCACACAGCCGTCATACCGCTCAGGAAGGAGACGCATTCTGTCTCCTAGAGATGAACGTACTTTGGTGAGAAAAGTGCAAATCAATCCCAGAACAACAGCAAAGGACCTTGTGAAGATGCTGGAGGAAACAGGTACAAAAGTATCTATATCCACAGTAAAACGAGTCCTATATCGACATAACCTGAAAGGCCGCTCAGCAAGGAATAAGCCACTGCTCCAAAACCGCCATAAAAAAGGCAGACTACGGTTTGCAACTGCACATGGGGACAAAGATTTTACTTTTTGGAGAAATGTCCTCTGGTCTGATGAAACAAAAGTAGAACTGTTTGGCCATAATGACCATCGTTATGTTTGGAGGAAAAAGGGGGATGCTTGCAAGCTGAAGAACACCATCCCAACCGTGAAGCACAGGGGTGGCAGCATCATGTTGTGAGGGTGCTTTGCTGCAGGAGGGACTGGTGCACTTCACAAAATAGATGGCATCATGAGGACGGAAAATTATGTGGATATATTGAAGCAACATCTCAAGACATCAGTCAGGAAGTTAAAGCTTGGTTGCAAATGGGTCTTCCAAATGGACAATGACCCCAAGCATACTTCCAAAGTTGTGGCAAAATGGCTTAAGGACAACAAAGTCAAGGTATTGGAGTGGCCATCACAAAGCCCTGACCTCAATCCTGTAGAAAATAAGTAGGCAGAACTGAAAAATCGCGTGCGAGCAAAGAGGCCTACAAACCTGACTCAGTTACACCAGCTCTGTCAGGAGGAATGGGCCAAAATTCACCCAACTTATTGTGGGAAGCTTGTGGAAGGCTACCCGAAACGTTTGACCCAAGTTAAACAATTTAAAGGCAATGCTACCAAATACTAATTGAGTGTATATAAACTTCTGACCCACTGGGAATGCGATGAAAGAAATAAAAGCTGAAATAAGTCACTCTATACTATTATTCTGACATTTCACATTCTTAAAATAAAGTGTTGATCCTAACTGACCTAAGACAGGGAATTTTTACTAGGATTAAACGCATTTGGCTAAGGTGTATGTAAACTTCCGACTTCAACTGTATATTATGTCAATTTAAGTATTCAAGTAGTTGCTAATACTGATGGGGTTTGGCATATTACTTAATTTTCCTAGTCACGGTCAGAACTGTAAACCAATCCAAATGAAATATAGTGAAAAAATGATACAAATCAATAAAATAAAGGCCTTTAAATATTTACAAGTTTATACAGTATCTTGAAATTCATATTCTTGCATGGCAAATGTTTAAAAAAGAATAGCTTCAATATTTAGTGAGGACTATCTGTACAGGTTAAATACTTTCAGGCAGCAGGGTATTATTGGAGATAGTATACTTGATGATCATGACATAGTTAACGCACCTCTACATTCACCTAGAGTCAACATAATAGTCTCTATATAATTAGTACCTGTTCTTTTCCAGACCAAGGCTTCACTTTATTTGAAACATAATTATACACATCGGAAAACCCTGACAAAGGCACACCATGGATAAAACAACCCTATTATTATTATTGAGTATATCCTTTCTATACATCTATATACATAAATATGTACACAACTGGGAAGAATCAAAATGACAATGTGCATCCAAATCCAGGTTTTAAGACTGTGGTTTGAAGGTTTTGCTTACGACATTTGGTCAACCCAGCATAGATGGAGGTGGCGACTGGCTGCTGCAGCCTTGCTGTGAGGTGGTGGTGTGAGGCAGTAGTGGGGTTGGTTTGGAGTAGACTGTGGGGTTGGAGCTGAGGCAAGAGCCTGTCCTTCAGTTTCAGTATACAGGTTCAAAATCCCTCTATTTTTTTCAATGTCATAATGGTCCAACACGGATGCCTACATTGATTCGCCCAGTCATCTTCCCATGTCACATAATGCAGCAGTCACCAAACATCATGTTGTCCAGTTCTTACACTGAATAAGTTATGTATATATGTGTATATATATATAAATAACCGATATCTGGATTCTTTGAGAATTCAACAAAAAGAGCAAAAAAATCAAGATGACTACTGAATGAATGGATTATTTCAGTCACCTTGACAGTTTCAGTCCTTTTAATGAACAAAAAATAAATTTAAAAAATCTTGGCCCAACTTTCTGTATGCAAATAACTTCACCCATCCAAATCTCTCATGTTGCAATGCTCCAGATGCCTGACAACCAAAGGAACACAAGAGACAAACGCAGCTACTTCCCCAAAACAACACTGATCCTCAGGTTGATCCATCATGAAAACAACGAAACAAAAAGGGTAAAAAGAGGAGTGCAGGAAGATGTGTGGCATGGTGGGCCAGGAGAGGCCTTCGAATGGCTTTTGCTCTCTCCATCGCTCTTTGTCTCATACTATCTTCTTAATGCTAGGCCTTTTGAAGCTGCCTGAGCTGCGCTGTTTCTGCACCTGACTGGCAGAGCCATGGCGGATCCTTCCACTGGTGGAGAGAGCCGCGCTGGGGGAGAGCTTCACATTCTCCTTATCCACGCCTGGACAGAGGGAAGAAGAGAATAGAGAGGGAAAACGAGAAGAGAAGGGAGAGAGTCATTCTCAGTCACTCAGATTCAATACCACTGTTAAAGAGCAGATGGCGCCGTGTCATAGCTTTGGTATAAAACTAAAGACATATTCTCACCCTGAATGAATTCAACATCTCCATCTTCCTCTACATTGTCAGACAGAGAACACAAGTTACCCTCTAATAAAGTATTTTATTGTTGAATGGTAATTCTGCCCCCAGACCCTTATTCCTTTCTTACAACCACACCAGCACAAACAACAAGATCACCCTTTCCTTGGCAGTGGGTGGCAGATTTTAAGATGCTATTCTGGCATTGGGTACAGTTAGTGGATTTCTCACACTCACTTTTCACATTAGATTAGTAATTTTGGTGTTTTTTACTAAGGGGGATGAGGTTACTTGAACTTGTTTGACTTCTGGGGTCACAAGGTCAAAGAGGAAGAGTACCTGGGAGGAGGTGTGGCGCAAAAACGGCTGACTTAGAGCAAGGCAGAGAGGCTTCACAGAGAGAGAAAGAGACAGAGAAACAAGAAAGAATGACCACAGCAACTGAGGAGATGAGAAACCATTAAAACAAGGGTAACATAACAAAAACAGGGAGAGAATGAGAGTCAAATAACACTAAATGAAAAAATAAACAGACAGCAAGATGGATCTTTAGCATTGACGTGAAGAAATTAAGAGATTTCAATGAGGTGGTTTTCAGATACAGACCGTTGAAAAGTAACCAGAAACAGAGTGTAACGCAAAGACAATACCTGGTGGTGTTTTAAATGGCATGAATAACTGTATGAAAGTCTAAGAGTGAAATGTATATTTTTCTGTGGAAAGGCTAACAATATATTACAACTACTTCAGCCATATAGCACTGATACATAGCAATAATACAAACCATTAATTCTACAAGTAATAACAAAAACACTGGTATTAGCTAGGTGATTCTAAAAGCTAGCAGCTAGCATAGTGAGAACAACAGACAGAAATGGACACGTGATGCGAGTTACCACAGTTTGCAAACTGGGGCTAGCGTTAGCGGCCCCAGAGAGGCTCCATGGTTGTAATTTGTACCAGATCTTTTTGTTGGGATGGGAGAGAGTTGGGGACCGTCTATAGACTACACCACAGCGAGTAGAGCATGATGGGGAGGTTACAAACAGACCAGACCCAGAGAGAGAGGGAGGGGATTAGCACGACAGACAGCCGACACACGCAACATAAAAAAATAAATATCTGAAATGTTTGATGGTGCTAACTAAGTACCCCTGCATATTTCAAACACACTACATTTCAGCATTTGTCCAAGTAATTATGTTGTTTTTGGCAATAGTTAAAATCTTGCAGTGCTTTTCTGACATCTTGCAACATTTGATATCTTTAGTGCACAGCAGTAGCAGCATCATCATCATATTGTCATAAGAGATATCAGCATCAGTTTCAGATGTAGAGAAAGCTAGCGGGAGACCTAGAAATAACCCACAGCAACAGCTTGCCTCGAGATACTCTACAGAACACCTTACATTGGTAGGACTCAGCCAGCATCATAAGTAGGATGTTAGTGGTGTATTTGTGTGTCGGCCTCTATGTATAAATGATGTTTGTGTGTGCTCTAGGGGCACTGGTCTGCTGTTGAGCCTGTGTTACTCCCAGTGTGGATCAGTAAATATTGTGTTCACGCATGTATACTATGCTAACCTGGAGAGTGCTGCGAGGTGGCCAGGGAGGTCATGGAGTTGGAGAGGTTGAGGTTAGCGGTGATGCTGAGCTGGCTCTGGGTGACGGGGGGGTAGGGGGAGGTGGGGGTACGGAGCTGCTCCTCGCTCCTCTCCTCCTCTGTACCAGGCAGGTAGCGGTCAATCAAGGCCTCCAGGAACTTCACAATCAGCTCAGCGTAGTCTGGGATCTGAGTTTGCTGAATGTTTGACATGGGATGGACGAGGGGGGGGTAGAGGAAGAGGTGGAAAGGGATCAAGGCAGAAAAGGAGAGAGAAAGTCAGGTAGGGGGTGGGAATGGGGGGGTGGAAGAGAGAAAAAAGGAAAATCAAGAAAGAGTGAGTGTGAGGGGAACACGGGCCAACAAATCACAGTCTAACAGTCCAATGTCTCCCTGAGCTAAATCAGGAGAAATTGATCCTCAGCCTTTGACCAGGCTCGACTTTCCCCCAAACAAGCAGATGGCAAACGGCACCCTTAATTGGAAGAAAGTAGAGCGAGGGATAATGGGTGCACAGTGAAAACAGAGAGTTTAGGAACACCTACAAGTGTCAAAGGGCCACGTATTCTGTAGTGATGGGGAAGGGGGGATCGATACAGTTGCATATTCTGCAGCAGACACATGATGAGCAATACTGTATGTTAGGAACATCGAATCGCAATAAAGATCACAGTATCAAATCCCAACACGTATAGAACAGTATCAAATCCCAATACGTACAGAACAGTGAGAATCCCAATACGTACAGAACAGTATCAAATCCCAACACATATAGAACAGTGAGAATCCCAATACGTACAGAACAGTATCAAATCCCAACACGTATAGAACAGTGAGAATCCCAATACGTACAGAACAGTATCAAATCCCAATACGTACAGAACAGTGAGAATCCCAATACGTACAGAACAGTATCAAATCCCAACACATATAGAACAGTGAGAATCCCAACACGTATAGAACAGTGAGAATCCCAATACGTATAGAACAGTGAGAACCACAATACATATAGAACAGTGAGAATCCCAACACGTATAGAACAGTGAGAATCCCAATACATATAGAACATTGAGAATCCCAACACGTATAGAACAGTGAGAATCCCAACACATATAGAACAGTGAGAATCCCAACACATATAGAACAGTGAGAATCCCAACACGTATAGAACAGTGAGAACCACAATACATATAGAACAGTGAGAATCCCAATACATATATAACAGTGAGAATCCCAACACGTATAGAACAGTGAGAATCCCAATACATATAGAACAGTGAGAATCCCAATACATATATAACAGTGAGAATCCCAATACATATAGAACAGTGAGAATCCCAATACATATAGAACAGTGAGAATCCCAATACATATAGAACAGTGAGAATCCCAATACATATAGAACAGTGAGAATCCCAATACATATAGAACAGTAAGAATCCCAACACATATAGAACAGTGAGAACCACAATACATATTGTATCGGCACCTTAGTATTGTGATCATATCGTGAAGTCCCTGGCAATTCCCAGCTCTAGTATTCTGCCCTCTGAGTAAAAATAGGCATGCTGGCCATAGAACAGTGACGGAACGGTTCTGCATTATATATAATACACGTTAGATATAATACACAGTCATTTAGCAGATGTTTTGATCCAAACTGATTTACAAATCAACATGCATTCATAAACAGTACCATTCAAAAGTTTGGACACACCTACTAATTCAAGGGTTTTTCTTTATTTTTTTACTATTTTCTACATTGTAGAATAATAGTAAAGACTTCCAAACTATGAAATAACACATATGGAATCATGTAGTAACCAAAAAAAGTGTTAAACAAATCAAAATATATTTTAGATTCTTCAAAGTTGCCACCCTTTGCCTTGATGACAGCTTTGCACACTCTTGGCATTCTCTCAACCAGCTTCATGAGGTAGTCACCAGGAATGCATTTCAATTAACAGGTGTGCCTTGTTAAAAGTTGTGGAATTTATTTCCTTTTTAATGCATTTGAGCCAATCAGTTGTGTTGTGATAAGGTAGGGGTGGTATAAATAAAGAAAAACCCTGGAATGAGTAGGTGTGTCTAAACTTTTGACTGGTACTGTATATGTGGCCCCATGCTGAAACCAGACCTTCAATTTCGAGTTAGAAGCATCTGCTTGTCCTATTTACTCAAAACCATCATAAAGGGAAACTGAGGTTGCCAGAAAGCGAGAGAGAGTGAGAGAGCGAGAGAGCGAGGAGGATGTCCAATAAATCTTGGGGCAATCGGCAGGCTCCCTGGCAAGGCTGTAATTGCTTACCGGGGCTAAATTCTTCCAGCACGGCCGCACTGCCTTGGGGAGAATGAAAGGGAAATATGAGGGCAATGAATCATACCTTTGAGAAGGGTCCGGCAAACCTCCAAAGTCCATTAAAGCCGAAGCCTGTGTGAGAGAGAAAGAGAGAGAGCGAGAGAGAGAGGGGGGGAAAAGTAATGGAGGGAGAAAGGCATCATTGGCAAAGTTAAACTGCTAAAGAAGAAAACACAACATAACAGTCAGGGGAGAGGGCAAGAGAGAAAGAGAGGGGGCAGAGAAAGATGGGGGCAGAGAGAGATGAGATGTAGAGGAGGAGATAGGGACTGAGACAGACAGAGAGAGAGATGACGGATGAGAAAAGTAGAGGAGGAGATAGGGGCAGAGAAACAGACAGCGATAGACAGGAGAGCGAGACAAAGGGAGGGGGCAGAGAGAGATGAATGATGCGAGATGAGGTAGATGAGGACACCGAGGAGAGAGATGGGTAGAGCAGGTCTGTAGATGAATGTACATACTCTGTAGATAGGAGGGTTGGTATTGTGGAGGAGACTCTTCATGGTAGACCACACTCTGAACGATGCCATGCACTGGGTTCAGCAGGTTGGTATCCTGGCACATAGACAGCAGCGTGCTGATCTTGGAGTCCAGCAGGTTGTGGCTGGGAAGAGGAGGAAACACAAAGATAAACATCAGCTAGGTAGGCACCATAATCATTACAGACACACCTCACTCTGCATGGCAACACCCTTTCCCAGTGACCCTGTCAACACATATCATGACAGGACTCAAACACACTGGTGAATAACTAGGCCTCATACGAGACAGTTCTCAAGTTAACCTGTACATAGCTCATCTGTAAATAGCCCATCCAATCTACCTCATCCCAATACTGTATTTTTTTATTTATCTTGATCCTTTGCACCCCAGTATCTCAACTTCCACATTCATCCTCTGCACATCCTACCATTCCAGTGTTTAATTGCTATATTGTATTTACTTTGCCACCATGGCCTATTTATTGCCTTACCTCTTTATCCTACCTCATTTGCACATGCTGTATATAGATTTTCCTACTGTATTATTGATTGTATATGTTTGTTAATTCCATGTGTAACTGTGTTGTTGTATGTGTCGAACTGGTTTGCTTTATCTTGGCCAGGTCGCAGTTGCAAATTAGAAATGGTTGTCAATCTAGCCTCCCTGGTTAAATAAAGGTGAAAAAAAAAAAAAAAAACTTGTACTTGTATACAGCCGCCCACATATAATCTCTGTAGATAGGTAAACCACACTACAACTCCCATGATGCATTTGGAGCAGGACAGGCCTCTTCTCCTCAGAAGACCATTGGGACTTTCCTCCCCCCAAAAACAACCATCTTGGGCCAAAACAGCTTTCAAGCTCTCAAATAATTTCCCCGGGTTTTCTCCAGTCTCTAGATTTGCTTATGGAAAAGTAGGCCCTTAGGCTATGTATTTGGTTTTACCTGGGGGATTTTCGGGCATGTTTACTTACACGACGGGAAAGACTTTTGGGAAGACGACGCTAGCTTCAGCTAGATACTCGTACAGGATCCTCTGGTCAAAATCATCTGTGGTGTACTTGACCTGGGTGGCCTTGGACAGAGAAACAGACAGCATAGCTTTGCAGACTGAACCAGTTATATACAGTAGAAAGCTGTACGCTACAGTGCATTCGGAAAGTATTGACTTTTTCCACATTTTGTTGATTGATGAGGGGAAAAAACAATGTAATCCAGTTTAGAATAAGGCTGTAATGTAACAAAATGTGGAAAACGTTAAGGAGTCGAAACTTCCCGAATGCACTGCATGTTGCTGCCTCCCGACGTGCAATCCATTCATGATAACTACTTGGACCCGAGCAGTAACTAGTGGTGCACTGAGTATGTGCAACATGTACTGTATGTCCAGTGAGTGTGTTACATATGTTTTTATTATTTTATTACCCGCTTTATAAGTATTTCTTATTTTGCCAGGTGTGAGTTTGTGTGATAATCCTCTCACCAGCACAGTGAGCAGCAGGGCCTGGACTTTGGGGTCGGTCAGCACCTCCTCGTCCAATAGGACGTTGGACTCGGTCACAGACATCTTGCGGAGGTGGGAGTGGCCCATTCTTTGGTTGTCTATCTCGTAGTCGTTCTCGGCCACGCACCTAACCTTAGGCGGGGTGGTGACGCCAGACTCGGTCTCTGGTCTCTTTGGTGCTTTGGAGTCGGATATCAGGTGATCAAAACTCTTCCTGGTTCCTGGAGAAATACACCACAGACAGAGAGTGTAGAGCTAATGATTGAAGAGGGTGAGGAGAGGGTCTAGGCAGATAAGGTGGTGAGTGGTGACATGGGATGTCCATCTTACAGCACTCTTACATCAGCGGTGTATTTCTTGCCGGAAATGAGACGCAACTAACGCTGTAGTCAATACTGCCTGGTCATAGTCAGCATTAGCATGGCTTCAAAGCATAGACAGAGTATACACCCAATAAAACAGCTTGCATGATACACTTCTGGCGCAGCAGTATAAAATGCTACTCCAATGCTAAGGGGAACACCTAGACAACATTACCAGTGTAGTTTAGCAGCAATGTTATAGTTACCCAGCAGCTTCTTGGTGTTGGCATGGGAGGCCTGGCCCATGTCCAGGCTCATGGACTTGCGTGTACGGGGGCTGATCTGCCCCAGCGTGGGGTAGTAGGCATTCAGATAGCGCTCTGACACCTTGGGAGATGCCCACAGCTGGCACTCTCTCAGTGTCCTGAGGGGAGGAGATGGGGGCCACAGGTACGGAAATAACACTTCAAGCTTGATGGTAAAGATATTTACCAAGAACATAAGTTGCATCTTGGTAAAGATACTTACCAAGATGAAACTTTGGATAAAGGAAAATGGGCTTTATCTTCAGCTGAAGTTAAAACCTATTCAGGATCAAAGTGTCTGATGTAGAGAGCGCCTCACCTGCAGTTGGGGTCAGTGTGGTGCAGAGAGTAGGTATCCATGGGAATGTTCTCCATGGCCATCTCAGACAGCAGCAGAGACTTCCTGTGTTTTAGACTGCAGCGACTACGCACCTCCTCTGACACGGTGAGCAGGGCTGCAAACAGTCACACACACACACAGACGTACACAGACGCACGCACACACACACCAGATCAGGGTGAAAACCAGTAATGGGACATGTTTCCATCATTGCATAAACATTCATGAATATTCATAATGGTGCCGGAGGAGATGGCTGACATTTTACGTGCTCCTAACCAATTGTGCTATTGTGTTCGTTTTATAATTATTTGGAACATAATGTTTCTGCCACCATCTCATGACCGAAAAGAGCTTCTGGATAACAGAACAGCGATTACTCACCTCATACTGGACAAAGATTTATTCTTTAATGAGTCGGACGCAAAGGACTTACTTCAGAAACTGGACAAGGCCTAAATCCCAGTCATTCGCATGAAGAAGAGACAGAGATATATGGGTCGTAGGTCAGTGTGCCTTGTAAGAATCCGACAGCAAGTGGATAACCCGCCTTTACCATCAGTCCTATTAGCCAACGTGCAATCATTGGATAATAGTCTTGATAGCTCATCCAGTTTATCAGTCACTGGCTTCATCAATAAGTGCATCGATGACGTCATCCCCATTGTGACCGTACGTACATATTCCAACCAGAAGCCATGGATTACAGGCAACATCCGCACTGAGCTAAAGGGTATATCTGACGCTTTCAATGAGTGAGACTCCGAGCATGGGCTGACCAACTGGCAAGTGTCTTCTGACATTTTTAACCTGTTCCCGACTGAGTCTAATACCAACATGTTTCAAAGCAGACCACCATAGTCCCTGTGCCCAAGAACACCACGGAAACCTGACTAAATGACTACCGACCTGTAGCACTCACGTCTGTAGCCATTTAGTGCTTTGAAAGGCTGGTCATGGCTCACAACACAATTATCCCAGAAACCCTAGATCCACTCCAAATTGCATACCATCCCAACAGATCCACAGATGCACTCCACACTGCCCTTTCCCACCTGGACAAAAG
Organism: Salvelinus namaycush; assembly: GCF_016432855.1. Lineage (NCBI taxonomy): Eukaryota > Metazoa > Chordata > Actinopteri > Salmoniformes > Salmonidae > Salvelinus > Salvelinus namaycush. Next base: position 28,313,642 of record NC_052340.1, on the reverse strand, counting down.
GAACACCTATGTGAGAATGCTATTCATTGACTACAGCTTAGCGTTCAACACCATAGTGCCCTCAAAGCTCATCACTAAGCTAAAGACCCTGGGACTAAACACCTCCCTCAGTAACTGGATCCCAGACTTCCTAATGGGCTGCCCCCAGATGGTAAGGGTAGGTAACAACACATCTGCCATGCTGATCCTCAACACTGGGGCCCCTCAGGGGTGCGTGCTCAGTCCCCTCCTGTACTCCCTGTTCACCCATGACTGCATGGCCAAGCATGACTCCAACGCCATCATTAAGTTTCCTGATGACACAACAGTGGAAGGCCTGATCACAGACAATGATGAGACAGGAGGAGGTCAGAGACCTGGCAGTGTGGTGCAAGGATAACAATCTCTTTTTAATTGAAAAATAAAAATGTTATCTGTTATTTCTTACATTGTTAGCACAGACATTTTTTTGTGTTATTACATACAGCCGGGATTGTAACATACTGTTTCACGGAAACATGGCTCTCTCGGGATATACTGTCTTGAGTCCGTACAGCCAGTTGGGTTCTCAGTTCATTGCGCAGACAGGAATAAATATCTCTCCGGGAAGAAAGGCGGGGGTGTATGTTTCATGATTAACTACTCATGGTGTGATTGTGATAACACCCAGGACCTCAAGTCCTTTTGTTCACCTGACCTAGAATACCTCAATCGAATGCCGACCGTATTACCTCCCAAGAGAATTATCTTTGGTTATAGTCACAGCCGTGATTTCCCCCCCATCAAGCCAATACCACGACGGCCCTCAAAGAACTTCACTGGACTTCGTGCAAACTGGAAACCACATTTCCTGAGGCCGCATTTATTGTAGCTGGGGATTTTAACAAAGCAAATTTGAGGAAAACGCTACCAAAGTTCTATTAACACACTGACTGTAGTACCCGCACTGCTAAAACACTCGACCACTGCTACTCCAACTTCAGGGATGCCGACAAGGACTATTCAACGCTGGTCTGACCAATCGAAATCCACACTTCAAGATCGGTTTGACCACGCGGACTGGGATATGTTCCGAGTAGCCTCCCGGAATAACATCACCGAATACACAGATGGTGTGGAAGCATATAGGAGATGTTGTACCCACTGTGACTATTAAAACCTACCCTAACTAGAAACTGTGGATGGCAGCATTCACACAAAACTGAAAGCGCAAACCACCACATTTAACCATAGCAAGGCGACTGGGAATATGGCCGATTACACACAGCGTAGTTATTCCCTCCGTAAGGCAATCAAACAGGCAAAACGTCAGTATAGAGACAAAGTGGAGACGCTATTCAACGGCTCAGACACGAAACGTATGTGGCAGGTTCTACAGACAATCACGGACTACAAAGAGAAAACCAGCCACGTCGCGGACACAGACGTCTTGCTTCCGGACAAGCTAAATGCCTTCTTCGCCTGCTTTGTGGATAACGTAGTGCCACCGACACGGCCCGCTACCAAGGACTGTGGGCTCCCCTCCTCCGTGGCAGACGTCAGTTAGACATTTAAGCGTGTTAACTCTCGCAAGGATGCCGGCTCAGACAGCATTCCGAGCCCCGTCCTCAGAGAATATGTTTACGGACATATTCAATCTCTCCCAATCCCAGTCTGCTGTCCCCACATGCTTCAAGATGGCCACCATTGTTCCTGTACCCAAGAAAGCTAATGTAACTGAACAAAATTACTATCGCGCAGTAGCACTCAATTCTGTCATCATTTAGTGCTTTGAGAGACTAGTCAAGGATCATATCACCTCCACCCTACTGACACCCTAGACCCACTTCAAAAGCTCCACAGACCATGCAATCGGCATCGCACTGCCCTATCCCATCTGGACAAGAGGAATACCTATGTAAGAATGCTGTTCATTGACTATAGCTCAGCATTCAACACCACAGGACCCTCCAAGTTCATCATTAAGCTTGAGGACCTGGGTCTGAACCCCACCCTGTGCAACTGGGTCCTGGACTTCCTGACAGGTGGTGAAGGTAGGAAACAATACCTCCACTTTGCTTTTTCTAAACACGGGGCCCTCACAAGGGTGCGTGCTCAGCCCCCTCCTGTACTCCCTGTTCACCCATGACCGCATGGCCAAGCACGCCTCCAACTCAATCATCAAGTTTGCAGATGACACAACAGTAGTAGGCCTGATTACCAACAATGACGAGACAGCCTACAGGGAGGAGGTGAGGGCTCTGGGAGTGTGGTGCCAGGAAAATAACCTCTCACTCAAAGTCAACAAAATAAAATAGATGATCGTGGACTTCAGGAAACAGCACCCCCATATCCACATCAACAGGACAGCAGTGGAGGTGGAAAGTAGAGGTCGACCGATTAATCGGAATGGCCGATTAATTAGGGCCGATTTCAAGTTTTCATAACAATCGGAAATCGGTAATTTTGGGTGCCGATTCGGACGATTTATTTTTATTTTTACACCTTTATTTAACTAGGCAAGTCAGTTAAGAACACATTCTTATTTTCAATGACGGCCTAGTGGGTTAACTGCCTTGTTCAAGGGCAGACGACAGATTTTTACCTCGTCAGCTCAGGGATTCAACCCCCTTGGGTTGTGCCGTGGCAGAGATCTTTGTGGGCTATACTCGGCCTTGTCTCAGGATGGTAAGTTGGTGGTTGAAGATATCCCTCTAGTGGTGTGGGGGCTGTGCTTTGGCAAAGTGGGTGGGGTTATATCCTTCCTGTTTGGCCCTGTCCGGGGGTATCATCGGATGGGGCCACAGTGTCTCCTGACCCCTCCTGTCTCAGCCTCCAGTATTTATGCTGCAGTAGTTTGTGTGTCGGGGGGCTAGGGTCAGTTTGTTATATCTGGAGTATTTCTCCTGTCTTATCCGGTGTCCTGTGTGAATTTAAGTATGCTCTCTCTAATTCTCTCTTTCTCTTTCTTTCTCTCTCTAGGAGGACCTGAGCCCTAGGACCATGCCTCAGGACTACCTGGCATGATGACTCCTTGCTGTCCCCGGTCCACCTGGCCGTGCTGCTGCTCCAGTTTCAACTGTTCTGCCTGCGGCTATGGAACCCTGACCTGTTCACCGGACGTGCTACTTGTCCCAGACCTGCTGTTTTCAACTCTCTAGAGACAGCAGGAGCGGTAGAGATACTCTTAATGATCGGCTATGAAAAGCCAACTGACATTTACTCCTGAGGTGCAGACCTTCTGCACCCTCGACAATTACTGTGATTATTATTATTTGACCATGCTGGTCATTTATGAACATTTGAACATCTTGGCCATGTTCTGTTATAATCTCCACCCGGCACAGCCAGAAGAGGACTGGCCACCCCTCATAGCCTGGTTCCTCTAGGTTTCTTCCTAGATTTTGGCCTTTCTAGGGAGTTTTTCCTAGCCACCATGCTTCTACACCTGCATTGCTTGTTGTTTGGGGTTTTAGGCTGGGTTTCTGTACAGCACTTTGACATATCAGCTGATGTAAGAAGGGCTATATAAATACATTTTATTTGAATCTTGCAACCTTACGGTTAACTAGTCCAACGCTCTAACCACCTGCCTCACGAGGAGCCCGCCTGTTACGCGAATGCAGTAAGAAGCCAAGGTAAGTTGCTAGCTAGCATTAAACTTGTCTTATAAAAAACAATCAATCAATCATAATCACTAGTTTTAACTACACATGGTTGATGATATTACTAGTTTATCTAGCGTGTCCTGCGTTGCATATAATCGATGCAGTGCGCATTCGGGAAAAAGGACTGTCGTTGCTCCGTGTACCTAACCATAAACATCAATGCCTTTCTTAAAATCAATACACAGAAGTATATATTTTTAAACCTGCATATTTAGCTAAAAGAAATCCAGGTTAGCAGGCAATATTAACCAGGTGAAATTGTATCACTTCTCTTTCGTTCATTGCACGCAGAGTCAGGGTATATGCAACAGTTTGGGCCGCCTGGCTCATTGCGAACTGAGTTTTACGTAATTATGACATAACATTGAAGGTTGTGCAATGTAACAGGAATATTTAGACTTGTGGATGCCACCCATTTATAAAATACGGAACGGTTCCGTATTTCACTGAAAGAATAAACGTTTTGTTTTCGAGATGATAGTTTCCGGATTCGACCATATTAATGACCTAAGTCTATGATTTGATAGAGCAGTCTGACTGAGCGATGGTGGGCACCAGCAGGGTTGTAAGCATTCATTCAAACAGCACTTTTGTGCGTTTTGCCAGCAGCTCTGCTGTTTATGAATTCAAGCCAATCAACTCCCGAGAGTAGGTTGGTGTAACCGATGTGAAATGGCTAGCTAGTTAGCGGGGTGCGCGCTAATAGCGTTTCAAACATCACTCGCTCTGAGACTTGGAGTAGTTGTTCCCCTTGCTCTGCATGGGTAACGCTGCTTCGAGGGAGGCTGTTGTCGATGTGTTCCTGGTTCAAGCCCAGGTAGCAGCGAGAAGAGGGATGGAAGTTATACTGTTACACTGGCAATACTAAAGTGCCTATAAGAACATCCAATAGTCAAAGGTATATGAAATACAAATCGTGTAGAGAGAAATAGTCCTGTAATTCCTATAATAACTACAACCTAAAACTTCTTACCTGGGAATATTGAAGACTCATGTTAAAAGGAACCACCAGCTTTCATATGTTCTCATGTTCTGAGCAAGGAACTTAAACGTTAGCTTTCTTACATGGCACATATTGCACTTTTACTTTCTTCTCCAACACTTTGTTTTTGCATTATTTAAACCAAATTGGACATGTTTCATTATTTATTTGAGGCTAAATTGATTTTATTGATGTATTATATTAAGTTAAAATAAGTGTTCATTCAGTATTGTTGTAATTGTCATTATTACAAATAAATGTAAAAAAAAAAATATATATATATTAAAAAAAATTAGGCCGATTAATCGGTATCGGCTTTTTTGGTCCTCCAATAATCGTTATCGGCGTAAAATGTTTTATCATAATCGGTCGAACCTCTCGTGGAAAGCTTCAAGTTCCTCGGCGTACACATCCCTGACAAACTGAAATGGTCCACCCACACAGACAGTGTAGTGAAGAAGGCGCAACAGCGCCTCTTCAACCTCAGGAGGCTGAAAAAATATGGTTTGGCACCTAAAACCCACACAAACTTCTACAGATGCACAATTGAGAGAATCCTGTCAGAATGTATCACCGCCTGGTACAGCAACTGCACCGCCCGCAACCGCAGCGCTCTCCAGAGGGTGGTGCGGTCTGCCCAACATAACACCGGGGATAAACTACCTGCCCTCCAGGACACATACAGCACACGATGTCACAGGAAGGCCAAAAAGATCATCAAGGACAACAACCACCCGAGCCACTGCCTGTTCACCCCTCTATCTTCCGTAAGTAGAGGTCAGTACAGGTGCATCACAGCTGGGACCGAAAGACTGAAAAACAGCTTCTATCTCAAGGCCATCAGACTGTAAAATAGCTATCACTAGCACATTAGACGGTGCTGCCCTATATACAAACTTGAAATCACTGGCCACTTTAATAATATTTACATATTTTGCATTACTCATCTCATACATGTATATTGTATCTTAGTGTACACCGCTCTGACATTGCTCATCCAAATATTTATATTTTATTTTACTTTAGATTGGTGTGTATTGTTGTGAAATTGTTCGACATTACTGCACTATTGGAGCTAGAAACACAAGCATTTCGCAACAGCCGCAATAACATATAATAAACACGTGTATGTGACCAATAAAATATGATGCATAGTCACTTTACCTCTACCTACATTTACAGTACAAGTCAAAAGTTTGGACACATCTACTCATTCAAGGGTTTTTCTTTATTTTTACTATTTTCTACATTGTAGAATAAGTGAAGACTTCCAAACTATGAAATAACACATATGGAATCATGTCGTAACCAAAAAAAGTGTTAAACAAATCAAAATATATTTTAGATTCTTCAAAGTTGCCACCCTTTGCCTTGATGACAGCTTTGCACACTCTTGGCATTCTCTCAAACAGCTTCATGAGGAATGCATTTCCAACAGTCTTGAAGGAGTTCCCACATATTCTGAGATCTTGTTGGCTGCTTTCCCTTCACTCTGCGGTCCAATTCATCCCAAACCATCTCAGTTAGGTTGAGGTTCGGGGGATTGTGGAGGCCAGGTCATCTGATGCAGCACTCCATCACTCTCCATCTTAGTCAAATAGCCCTTACACAGCCTTGAGGTGTGTTTTGGGTCATTGTGCTGTTGAAAAACAAATTATAATCCCACTAAGCACAAACCAGATGTGATGGTTTATCGCTGCAAAATGCTGTGGTAGCCATACTGGTTAAGTGTGCCTTGAATTCTAAATAAATCAAACAGTGTCACCAGCAAAACACCCCCAAACCATCACAAATCCTCCTCCATGCTTCACGGTAGGAACCACACATGCATAGATAATCCGTTCACCTACTCCGCGTCTCACAAAGACACAGCGGTTGGAACCAAAAATCTCAAATTTTGACTCTCAGATTTCCACCGGTCGAATGTCCATTGCTCGTGTTTCTTGGCCCAAGCAAGTCTCTTCTTATTATTGGTATCCTTTAGTAGTGGTTTCTTTGCAGCAATTCAACCATGAAGTCCTAATTCACGCAGTCTCCTCTGAATAGCTGATGTTGAGATGTGTCTGTTACTTGAACTCTGTGAAGCATTTATTTGGGCTGCAACCTGAGGTACAGTTAACTCTAATGAACGTATCCCCTGCAGCAGAGGTAACTCTGGGTCTTCCTTTTCTGTGCCGGTCCTCATGAGAGACAGTTTCATCATAGCGCTTGATGGTTTTTGCAACTGCACTTGAAGAAACTTTCAAAGCTATTGAAATGTTCCGTATTGACTGACCATGTCTTAAAGTAATGATGGACTTCTGTTTCGCTTTGCTTATTTGAGCTGTTCTTGCCAAAATATGTAGTTGGTATTTTACCAAATTGGGTTATCTTCTAAATAACACCCCTTCCTTGTCACAACACAACTGATTGGCTCAAACGCATTAAGAAAATCCACAAATTAAGTTTTTACAAGGCACATCTGTTAATTGAAATGCATTCCAGGTGACTACCTCATGAAGCTGGTTGAGAGAATGCCAAGAGTGTGCAAAGCAGTCATCAAGGCAAAGGTTGGCTACTTTCAAGAATCTCAAACGTAAAATATATTTTGATTTGTTTAACACTTTTTTGGTTACTACATGATTCCATATATGTTATTTCATAGTTTCGATGTCTTCACTATTATTCTACAATGTGCAAAACAGTAATAATAAAGAAAAACACTTGAATGAGTAGTTATGTCCAAACTTTTGACTGGTACTGTACATATTACCTCAATTACCTCGACGAACCTGTGCCCCCGCATATTGACTCAGTACCCGTACATAGCCTCGTTACTGTTTTCTATTTACTTCAGTTCATTTAGTCAATACTTTAACATGTTTTTCTTAAAACTGCACTGTTGGTTAAGGGCTTGTAAGTAAGCATTTCACTGTAATGTCTACACCTGAAGTGCTCGGCGCATGTGGCAAAATTTGACTTTGATTTGATTATTTTAACTCGTATTTATTCAGGGAAGCCCAATTGACACCAGGGTCTCATTCACAATGGTGCCCTGAGCACAAACATTTTAAAATGAACATTCCAAATAAAATAATAAAAATAGACTACAGGTTACAATTACAATAGTATACTTTCAACAAATAAATCATTACATCAATGGGAACAACTGCAATCCTCAATTAATGAATTTAACACCAGTCTTAAAATGCCTCAGCGGCATCAGGGAATCAATTCCAACAATGGGGGGCACTACATGACAGACCATCATATCTGTTTTACAAATCATGTTTCTAAAGCAACGCACTGCTTGCTATCCAAAAAGCACATTGCAGGTCCAGTGAGTTGACAAAAAATGGAGGTCTGGTGAGCCAACACAAAGTGTGGGTGAGTAGAGTCAGTGTGTAGGACTGTGACGAACTGACCTGCCAGGTAGGCCACGCTTTGGCTGTTGACCTCAAACTTGTCACAGTTGAGGTGTTTTCCGACCAAGGCCAGCAGCGTGTGGAGGATACGCACCGTACGAGCCACTGTGGTGGGCGACGGGTGTCTGTAGCCTTCACATTGACACGCACAGAAGGGAAACAGAGTGGCACGTTAGTCATAGCCATATACCACTCCACTGCTAGATTGGTAGATTGTGACATGGCCATATTAATTCAACACAGTTAGCATTAAAACACATCAAGGCCTACAGTGTACACAACATTAAATGCAGCTAGTGACAAGAACAGACTACAGAGACAAGTGAAAACACCAACAACTGCTGCCAAGCTCTTTGTCACTGCAGGACAAGTCAATATTGCTTGTTTGGGTCTCTGACTGAGTGGGGAAGACAGGTATTCATCAGTGGCTCGGCAAGTCAGGCCAACATCTTTCGTCTATCCTTTATCTAGGTAGATTAGACCCAAACAAATTCAATAATTTCAAATATTTTCAGAATGTTTACTTAACAAATATTGACAGAGAAGCTGTGGTTTATATGATACACAGTATAGTCACAGGAAGGGTAGTTGCTAGGGCCAAGATGTAGTCAGGTGCCCTGTGCCCTCTCCTTACCTTTGAGCAGGTGCCCCACCAGTGCGAAGTTGAAGTTGGAGCTGAAGTTGAGGCCCACAAAGTGGTCCATCTGTTTACAATGCCACTCCAGAGGATGCCTGATCTCCATAAACACCTCCTCTGGACTCTTGATGGGGGGGGGGGGGGTGTAGAAACACATATTCAGCATATAAATAGTGTCAATATATGTTTCATTCTTGTCATTGAACTGAGAGTGAGTGTCTTTCTGTTACCTTGTCGTTGAATACTCTCAGGCCGTCCAGAGTGTGCAGGTTCTGCTCTAGCAGGGCCGTCCCAGCAGAGTACAGGTTGAGTTCATCCAGCTGCAGCACAGCCACAGCCACCCAGAACACTGCCTTGTGCATGGGGGAGTCCTGGAGGAGCATACAGTATAACCCATGAGGTTACATACATTATATACGGGAACAGCACCAAGCACATTAAGATAACAAAGAACAAATCTAGCCTTTCTCCGATTCCAAATTGTTATTAAAAATCCCGAACCAACAACTTACAGCTGGGTTCTTTATTGAATAGTAGAACACAAGCATTTTGTTGCACTTGCGATAACATCTGCAAATCTGTGTACGTGACCCAAACATTTTTATTTGACAAGCAGCGGACCACAGACAATCACATTATGTATGCCATGTGTTCTGTGTTTGTGGTTTGTATACCTTGTTGAGAAGGGGCTGCAGCTTAGTCAGAGCAATGACTGTGGCCTCAATCAACACCTGGCTGTTGTAGTTATCAGGTCCTTTTAAGCAGCTCTCCAGCCCCTGTGGAGGAAGAGGATAGGAGAGGATGAGTGAAAGAGAGAGGGTGTGGGGTGAGAGAGAGATAAAAGAAAGAAGGAACATGAAAAAGAGGAAATAAAACGAGAGGGAAATAAATAGAGAGTAGCGGGGTAGAGAAGAAAAGGGAGAGAGAGTATCATAGTATCCATAATGTTAGCTAGAGGATTAGAAACCATTGGATTAGTGGGTTGGTGCACTCATAAACACTTAGCTCTCTGCATATTGCAGATAGCGCCCACAGGCACCCTTGCCTGTACAGACTGAGCCAGACAAAAATTGGCAGACTGAGCTAAGGAAAGGTAAAACACACTCACCACCACCCCTCAATGTTTGTGTGTGTGTGTGTTAATTCTGGAAGATGGAGTTACTAATTTAAACTCAGCGCTCCAACAGCCTGTGTGTGTGTGTTAATTCTGGAAGCCAGAGTTGCTCATTAAAATTCAGCTCTCCAACAGCGTGTGTGTGCCTGTGTGTGTGTGTAGACCCACCCGGTCTATGCTGAGCAGGGGGCTGGCCTTGCTGAGGATCCTGATGATCTGTTTGATCTGGCCGTGGGTCACCCTCTTACTGATGCAGCCAAACACCACCAGGGCTCTGGGCTGCAGGGACGGGTTGTACTGGAATGCAAACCTGGTGGACCACATAGGTGGCATTTGAGAAGTGCACAATAGAGTGTGTATACAGTGCATTCAGAAATTATTCAGACCCCTTGACTTTGTCCACATTGTTACGTTACAACCTTATTAAAAAATGTATTCAATAAAAAAAATCCTCAATCTACACACAATACTCCATAATGACAAAGCAAAAACATGTTTTTAGAAATGTTTGCAAATGTATTATAAATAAAAAACAGAAATACATTATTTACATAAGTATTCAGACCCTTTGCTATTGAAACACGAAATTGAGCTCAGGTGCACCTTGTTTCCATTGATCATCTTTGAGATGTTTCTGCAACTTGATTGGAATCCACCTGTGGTAAATTCAATTGATTGGACATGATTTGAAAAAAGGCACACACCTGTCTATATAAGGTCCCACAGTTGACAGTGCATGTCAGAGCAAAAACCAAGCCATGAGGTCGAAGGAATTGTCCGTAGAGCTCCAAGACATTATTGTGTTCGAGGCACATACCTGGGGATGGGAACCAAAACATGTCTGCAGCATTGAAGGTCCAAGAACACAGTGGCCTCCATCATTCTTAAATGCAAGAAGTTTGGAACCACCAATACTCTACCTAGAGCTGGCAGCCAGGCCAAACTGAGCAATCGGGGTAGAAGGGCCTTGGTCAGGGAGGTGGCCAAGAAACCAATGGTCACTGACAAAGCTCCAGAGTTCCTCTGTGGAGATTGGAGAACCTTCAAGAAGGACAACCATCTGTGCAGAACTCCCTCAATCAGGAGGGTAGCCACTCCAGACGGTAGCCACTCCTCAGTAAAAGGCACATGACAGTCCGCTTGGAGTTTGCCAAAAGGCCCCGAAAGGACTCTCAGACTAGGGTTGCAAAGGGTTGAAAACTTTCAGGTAAATTTCCAGAATTGTTCTGGAAATTTTCCATGGGAAGTTAAGCCTGGGAATTTTGCTTAAATTCATTAAAAAGGTTAGCTTATAACAGTGAACCTTTTTTTGTGGGATACACAAGGCAATTCTAGGTCTTGTGGCATATTTTGATTAAACTATCACCAATTCAATGGAATTGCAACACTCTGCATGCGCAGTGCATTCTTCCACCACATGTGCAGTGCACTCTTCCATCGCATGTTAAGCTGATTCTCAAGATCTTGCACAATAATGAGATGCTATTGAGCCCACACTACTACACTGTCTGAGCCAAGGACTACATGCTTTCTGTTAAGTTTTGATTACAATACTGGGTGGGGTAAATATATTTTATATAACATACATGATTTTTTGTTAACTAGTAAATAGTAGCCTACAGCAAAGTGTGTTTAAAAAATTTCTGCTAGTTAGTTTTTGCTATCATGTTGGTTTTAGCTTGCTTGAGCCTGCTAACTGAGTGTTAATTCACCTGTTTCCATACATTTTTCAATTTAAAACATTTATCTTACAAAGGAGTTGTTTAATCTAACTGCTTAAGTATTTATCTGTACATGGAATTGTATTTGTTTTTTTCTAATCTTTACAAGAAATGCCACGGGCACGTTCTGATGTGTGGAGACATTACACTGCAGCTAATGTAGAAGGAAAAGCTGTGTACATTTGAAAATACTGTGCCAAATCATATGTGAAGAATACAACAAAGATGCAGAACCATCTGGCCAAGAGCATTAAGTTCCCTCTGCACTCACAACAAGCAACCTCTGACAAAAGTCCCTCTACATCTATTTGAGTTGAAAATGATGAATCAGACACCTTATCGATAGCAACAGTTTTTTTGACTCAATGGAGGAACGTAGTCAGAAATGCTGATGAATGTCTTGCTTGAGCTATGTATGCAACTGGTTCACCTCTGATGCTCACAGGCAATGTGTATTGGAAGAGAAAGTATATGATGATATAATTAACCATATCATCTCCACCTCTCAACCAGTATTCTACAAGAGCACAGACACAAGGGACAACAGACACACCGGTCTCTACATTGCAGATGAGCTGAAGGCAGTCAATGACCTTGGACCACAGAAGGTATTTGCACTGGTGACAGACAATGCTGCGAACATGAAAGTGTCTAAAGTGGAGGAGTCCTACCCTCACATCCCACCCATTGGCTGTGCTGCTCATGCATGGAACATGCTCCGCACTGAAAACAATGGACACATTCTACAAGAGAGTCAAGGAAATGGTTAGGTATGTGAAGGGTCATCAAGTTATAGCAGCAATCTACCTCACCAAGCAAAGTGAGAAGAATAAGAGCACCACATTGAAGCTGCCCAGCAACACCCGTTGGGTTGCTGTTGTCATCATGTTTGACAGTCTCCTGGAGGGGAAGGAGTCTCTCCAAGAAATGGCCACATCACAGTCTGCCGAGAGAGTGGTACGCAGCCTGAAACTCCTGAAACCTATAGCAGTAGCCATTGCACAGATCGAGGGAGACAATGCCATCCTGTCTGATGTTCAGACTCTGCTTGCAGATGTGAGAGAAGAAATCCATACTGCCCTGCCCACTTCACTGTTGCTCCAAGCAGAGGAAACTGCCGTTCTGAAATACATCAAAAAGCGTGAAGACTTCTGCCTGAAGCCCATACATGCCGCAGCGTACATGTTGGACCACAAGTATGCTGGCAAGAGCATCCTGTCTGGTGCAGAGATCAACAAGGCCTATGGTGTCAACACAACCGTGTCTCGCTACCTTGGCCTGGTAGAGGGCAAGGTTCTTGGCAGTCTGGCGAAGTCCACTTCCAAACAAGGGCTTAGGGATGGAGATGCAATATGGCAGTCGTGCCAACATATCTCATCAGCCACCTGGTGGAAGGGACTTTGTGGATCTGAGACTCTTTCCCCTGTTGCCTCCATCATCCTCCAAATCCCACCAACATCAGCCGCCTCAGAGCGCAACTGGTCCTTGTTTGGGAACACACACACCAAAGCACACAACAGGCTGACCAATACAAGGGTTGAAAAATTGGTGGCCATCCGGGCAAATTTGAGGCTTTTTCAGCCTGACAACAAGGTTGGAAAGTGACAGTGAAGATGAGGCCTCAGAGTCTGATGTTCAAGAGGTGGACATTGAGGATGTACAGGCAGAATACATGGAAGCCTGAGAGGAAGACAACCTAAGCTTTAGTTTCTAGACTATCATTTTACAGATATGTTGAAAACATTGGGGATCATTCAATAATCCCTTTATTTTGTTGTTCAGTGGAATCATCCCATGGGAAGAGTCAACTCATTTAATTAAAGTTCTATTTGTAATTTAATCGTTTTTTTTTTTTTTTCTATTGGAAGGATTTTATAATTTGCAATTATGTTTCTGTCTCCATATGATATGGTAAATATATCCAATGCAAAAAACAATTAGTATTAATTTGCATATATTTCCGTTAATTCCCATATATTCCCACAGAAAGTTTCCACCTCTGAATATTCCCCAAAATATGCAACCCTATCTCAGACCATGACAAACAAGATTATCTGGTCTGACAAACCAAGATTGAACTCTTTGGCCTGAATGCCAAGCTTCATATCTGGAGGAGACCAGGCACTGCTCATCACCTGGCCAAAACCATCCCAATGGTGAAGCATGGTGGCGGCAGCATAATGCTGTGGGGATGTTTTTCAGCAGCAGGGAGACTAGCCAATATTGAGGGAAAGATGAATGGAGCAAAGTACAGAGAGATCCTTGATGAAAACCTGCTCCAGAGCACTCAGAACCTCAGACTGGGGTGAATGTTCACCTTCCAACAGGACAAAGACCCTAAGCACACAGCCAAGACAACGCAGGAGTGGCTTTGGGACAAGCCTCTGAATGTTCTTGAGTGGCCCAGCCAGAGCCCGGACTTGAACCCGATCGAACAACTCTGGAAAGACCTGAAAATAGCTGTGCAGCAACACTCCCCATCAAACCTGACAGAGCTTGAGAGGATCTGCAGAGAAGGGAAAAATACCCAAATACAGGTGTGCCAAGCTTGTAGCGTCATACCCAAGAAGACAAGGCTGTAATTGCTGCCAAAGGTTCTTCAACAAAGTAATGAGTAAAGGGTCTGAATACTTATGTAAATTAGATATTTCAGTTATGTTTTTTATAAATTTGCACAAACTTCTAAAAACCAGTTTTTGCTTTGTCATTTTGGGGTATTGTGTATAAATTGATTAGGGATTTAAATTAATATAATTTTTTTAGAATAAGGCTGTAACGTAACAAATTGTGGAAAAAGTGAAGCGGTCTGAATACCTTCCGAATGCACTGAGAGACATTCATTGATAGTGGTCAAAGTGAATCTGTCTCAAAAGAAATCTAACATACTTCTGAGCCAGCTCGGTCCATTGGTCCAGCCATTTGCACGCTGGGATGTCCCTCATGCACGCCTACAAGAGAGGACATATTCAGTCAGATATTGGTATTTTGCTTGTATTCTGGACGGTATATAGTATAATATCAAGTAATGTGTGTGTGTGTGAGCATGCCTGTGTGTGTGTGTGTGTGTGTGTGTGTGTGTGTGTGTGTCTCCCTCACCTCCATGATCTCCAGCAGGGCCTCAGTGACGGTCTCCAGGGAGGAGAGGGCGAAGGTCTCCCTCTCGTAGGAGCCGGGGGAGAAGGAGCGGTCACGGTAGCTGGAGCGGAAGGCGATGACCGCAGCAGACTTGACCTTACTGATGCCAAACAGCAGATAGAACTTAGGCAGGGAGAACTCTGTCAGGCTCAGCCTCAGGACCTGCTTGGTCTCCTCTGGAAGAGATCATGACAAGAGGAAAATATGACTTGTTGCTCTTCTGAAAGAGAAACCCTGAACACTGATATCTATAGCAAACTGTTTTAAACATACATAAATAACATACATTTACCTCTATTGAAGCAGTTTCATGGTTCACTGCATGCAGTGCTTACATTGGGTCTTTCAATTATCTTACTTGCAAGGGAGCCCAGTGGCATCCATACACATTAATGACCAGGGAAGGGTATGCTATTTAACTACAGATGGTATATAGCCTGCAGGGAAGATAAGGTGTGCTTCCTCACCTCTGAAGTTGAGCTGGGAGCAGGTGCAGAGAGAGTGGATTATGTTGATGACCAGGCCGTGTGTGGAGGCGCGGAGGGACAGGGGTCCGGTGGCCACCAGCAGAGTGACCACGTGGAACAGGTAGGGCAGGTGAGCTGCTACGTCCAGAGAGTTGTTGAAGGACAACATCAGCATGTAACGGGCCAGGATGGCGATGTCATCCCACATCAGGTGCTGCTCCAGGGTGGGCGTGGGAGACAGGCACGTCTTGTCGATGATCTTACACATCCGGCCAATCACCTGGTCAGAGGGTGTGTGGAGATAGCCAATCATTATGAGGTATTAGAAGGTAGAGTCAGTGATATGACATCATATACTTTGTGCTGGACTATTTTTTCATTTCCTGATGACGTTAATATCAACATAATTAATATCTGCCAAGAGCAGCATCTTTTTGTTCTTATTTTATTTTAAACGCGAGCGGTATCCCTAAAAAAACTTCAGATGTATTTTGGGATGTTGGCGAAATAGGAGGCAGAGAGAAGATGGCAGTGATTATATCTGTAAATAAAACACCACTGGCTCAAGCACTGGGTGACAGATAGGCCATGGGGACCAGACAAAGTCCCCTTTGTCCCCAATAGCTGGCCTGTCATGACATCAGTAGTGGCTGAGCTGGAACATGCCAACCAAACAATGCCCACCCTCTGATGGATGACGTGTACATTAAGACTACTATATCAGAACACACAAACCCTGAAAATGATTCATCAAATGTGAAGCTTAAAGTCATTGATTAGTCACTTAAATAGATGTAAATGACTAAGATGGATGCTGCGACACCTCAACTAAAAGAGCACTGTGTTTGCTGTTCCTTAGCAAAACATCTTCACAATGATCACTATTCACTGCCATGCTTTACAGTGTCTGCCTTAATAGGAGCGAGGGCCTGGCTTACTCTTGTCAGCCTGGGCTGTGAGGGTGTGTGTTTCTATTTCAGTAAGAGGGACAATTGGGATAAACAGCTCACAGATGATGGGGTTGATGAGTCGGTCAGTTTGGATGATGTGGAAAGAAGCTGTAACTAAAGCAAATTGGTAAGGATTAATCAATTTAAATGCAAATGTTCTTTGTTTGGAAGACATTTTAGATTAAAAACAGCATTTAATATATGTTGTCTAGGACAATGTTTTGATGAGTTTATCTTTGTATCATACTAAAACGGTTTGCATCTTAATATTGATAATACAGAAATATTTATTTGCTTAATCCCAAATTATGATTTAGAAAATCCCAATTGGAATTGTAAACGGCCGCGATTAAGCTAACAAAGTTGTTCTAAAGTATACTTTGAGTTAGTGACATTGTGGCGTTTGAGAGGAAAACGGTCTCCGACCAAAGGGTTCATTAAGACAAGGACAGTGACGTCATCCATGTTGGGACACTGGGCTTGACACGGAGGAGTGTCTATTAGCATATGACAGTGTTCCCAGTGCATCTAGACTGACAGTTAACTGTTAGCAATTTTGCCATTGAAATCAGTTGGCCCAGTTAGCATGTGTTAGCATGTGTTAGCCTGCGTAAACTAGCTCAAAGTGTAGATACCCACCTTGCTGGAGACCAGTTTGACGTTCCCTGAGGCTAGAGCCACAGCCGTGTCAGCCATGACCTCAGCCTTGATGGAGCCCAGGCCTCCTGTAGCGCTGGTCTTGATGAAGCTGTCCAACACCACGTCCAGCAGGTCCGTTATCTGAGGGCAGAGGTCACCAGGTCACATACAACCTGGGTTGCATTCAGTGGGGCTAAAAGTTAGGGACTGTTCAGAAATAAATATATTGTGTAGAATTGACAGGTCATATCTCAGAAACAAGGAACTGCCCTTCTCCCCAAAAAGTGCACTTGTTCACCACCCAGAATGGATTGGGTATGAAAAATTACAGAGGAGTTTAGAATGTGTTGTTTATTATCTATGGAGATATATTCAGATGTCTATACTACAGTCATTTGAGACAAGCCATTAAACTTTTACAACGTAGATAGCTAATGCTATTTAGGAAGAACACTTCAAACCCAAAAGTACTGTCATTTCGATACCGTCCATTAAAAAAATAAAATTAAAAAGTTTTATTGAAAAACAGGCTATGATTCTGCATTTTGGATTCATAAAGCATTCCTTGTGCCTATAAAAATGCAATATGTCCCTATCTTCTACATGACTTCCTCCCATCTCTGTAAGCCTTAATCTCTGAGAAAGCCAACATGGGCAGTTTTTATTGGGCTTGGAGACATTTAACAGTACATTAAGTAAACATGTGCCCTCTAAGATAGTGTTTGACTAAAATGTAAATTTGAGGTCAAACAACAAGGATGTATGAATGTGTGTGTGTGTGGTTACTCACCTGGCCGAGGCTGCCCCAGATCTTGGCCTGTATAGAGGGGTACATCTGCTTCTCATTGATGGTCATGGTGATGAGCTTATCCAAGATGGCGCTGACACGCTGACGTTTGGCATCATCATTGTGCTTACAGAACCTCACCAGGTTGAGCAGCCAGGGGGTCATGTATTCTAGACACAGGTGCTTCAGCTCTATACCTAAACACAGACACAGAATCAGAGGGTCAATAACACCAGCTCCTCTGTTGTTGCTGCAGTGTGGAGGAGCAGAGGTTGGATAACACCAGCTCCTCTGTTGTTGCTGCAGTGTGGAGGAGCAGAGATTGGCATGTGGATGAATGACAAGATAGCCACACTGAGAGCTGAGGGCTCTGAAGCCATGGCTCAATGCACACTGATGGATATGGCAATCAAACAGTCCCCCCAAAACGAATGGCAACTATTCAGGTTGGCGTGGATCGTTGGGCCGGTCTGTGAGTGTGTGTCTGCGTTTGTGTGTTGAGAGAAAGTTAGTGTGTCGGTGTGAGTCTGTAAATAAAAAAAGTGGGCAAGTAGGTGTGAGGTAGAGAAGAAAGAGAGTGGCCATCTTTTGGAATGAATTTCAGTCAATGCATTTATGCGCGTTCCGTGTTCTAGACTCACTAGACTTGCTGAAGCCGGAGATGCACTCCTCCAGGAACTCCAGGGTGAGGTGTGGTTCGTTTGCGGCCAGCGTCTTGCTGATGGACACTATGAAGAGGGTGTTGTTGGCAGGGATACACAGGCCTGAGGTCTCCAGCAGCTGGCCCTCGATCTTCAGGTTGAAGGTGCAGGTTAAGGCACACAGCAGGTTGTAGGCTGCAGACCTGTGGAGGGGACAGTTAGCTACTATATTCCATTTCAAAGCAGGAAGTTGGATGAAGAAGTTGCGGTAAATTAATTGTTTCATTTAGATACTGCTCATATTTCAGGGAACATGCTACACCAAGACCTGCCCTGATTAACCCCTAGAAGCGAGCTATGTTGAATGTCTGACCTGAGGCTGGGGTCAGAGCTGCCCAGATTGAGCAGGGCGAGGTTCAGCAAGGTGCCCGGCACATCTTTGGGCCTGATCTTGGTGTGCTGGGGGATTGAGTCTGGCTGCGACAGCTCCCAGCGCGTCCTGATGTGGATGATGGACTGGACAATGGCGTCACACTCCTGGTGCATGAAGGTGAGGGGTGTGCCCTGGTTGGCCATGGTCAGGGTGAACTGGCTCTCGTCCACCAGGCAGATCTCCTCGACCTCAGAGGCATAGTACACATCGTTGAGGAACACGGACTGGCCCAGGACACGGGTACGCTCTGCTGACGTCACCTGGACGGCCGTGGAGCCTACCTGGGATAATAGGGAGGGTTGTTGTTGAGAGACAAGTGTGTACATGACAACAATGACAACACAAAGCAGGACTCAATAACCAATCAATTCAATCTTCCACTTTCCCTTTTGGCAACAAACTAATCTATTCAAACTGATTGAGGCATAGAGAAGTGACAAACTTGATTTTCCTGTGTTTTTTTATACTGCATATTTCTACACTATGAGGATGGAATAATATTGTAAAATTGTGAAAATGACATTGAAGCTGTTTGAAAAGACTGCCTGAAATTTCAGCATGTTTTGGTGCTCTGGAGATTTGACCTCCAATGGTGATATCACCATGCTGTAAATTAGTTAATAGACCAATAATAAAGAGAGTACCAAAACTCTATGCCAATCACAGCTAATTTTCAGTTTGCCTCCCCACTCCCAGACAGTTCTATCAAAATTCTTGCTTGAGAAACTGCCCTTTGCTAAAAAAAAATCCTCTTTCTTTTTGACCATTTTAACATAAAACAATCACATTAAGGTACTTAATTGTTACCCAGAAATGATTTGATATTGCGACAAATATCCAATGCACTTTTTTTTGGTAAACAATTCTTGCTGTTCCCGCCTACCCTCGATCTCCATACTTCCTTGTTCCCCATACCCTGTTTTCCATGTAGCCAGTTTGAAAGTTAGGGTTAATGCTAGGGTTACACACAGACCAGTGTGCTACTGACCTTGATGGAGACCTTGGTGTCCTTGTGGGCCACTTTCAGGGCATTGTGGAACACCTTGAGGTCCTCCTCCAGGGCTAGCGTGGCTGCGGGGAGCTTCTGCTGCTCTGCCTCTACGTGCTCCACCAACCGCACCGGCGAGTCGATGAACTGCACCCGCTTGCTGCCCTTCAGGCCTGTCAGCAGCCTCTCATGGTACTTGGTGTACTCCCTCACCCACGTGTTGCAGTTGTACACGTAGACCACCACCACGTTCTCGTAGGCAAAGCCCGGGAACACCACAAACCACTTGGACAAGAAGTCTGTCTTGAAGCGGTTGCTGGGCCCCACGTGGGTCAGGTCCACTACGATCTCGTAGGGCTTGGCGTAGTAAGGCTTCAGGGTCAGCAGCACATGGTAAATTAGAAGGTCTCCGTTGATCTGGCCTGTCTTAAACCTGCGGAAAGAGAAGGGAAGGAGAAGTTGAGGATAGGTCTGATGGAAGAGGAGTAGGTAGAAAGAGCACTCTCAGCCAGCCAGGTCTACCTCTAAAAATAAATACTTTTACCGGTTAAATAAATTCCAAAATACTGGTATTTTCTGGTCTCTTTGGTTTAGATAGAACAGTCTCACGGTGGATTCATACAGATAAAAATCAGAAATTCATCCCATTCTGAAAGCACTTAATTTGTGCATGAACTTGTTGTGAATGAGCTTTCTATTGTAATACTGTACATAACATATTTTTGTTACAGGGCTCTTCTGAAATAGAGACCTTGATCTCAGCATGACTGTCAAAATAACTGTTAAATAAATAAAAATAATTCAGCTTCTCAGGCCTAGAAAGAGTTCATCGTTAGCAGTATTATTAGTATCATTTACTGGTAGCTGGCAGTCTCAGACTGAATTGTGGGCCTATACTAATTTACCTACACCCTTCTGTGTCTCTTTTCAGACGTCGTGTGCTACAGAGGTGGAGGCTCAACGAGCCCAGAAATAAAGTCAGAAAAAGACTGAAGGGGGGGTGCATTTCAAGAAGCTTGGGTCGCAGCAGGTGCCAATTCTGACTCAGACACACACACCGCCCGCTCCTTATACTGACATATTCCCAGTCTAGTTCACCTTGCCCCACACACACTCACTCACTCACAGGCTGTGCCCTTGCTCAGGTAAGTGATGCCCACACAATCTCCAACATAAATTGTACAAAAAAAGTAATGACCAAATAATGTGTTTCTGTAGTAAGATTCAGCTTATTTTAAGTGGACATTGCAATGAAAACGACAAAACGACGATTTGGACAAATTTAACAAAGACGTCTAGATTATTCTGACATTTACTGTACATAATACTTTCCTGAAAGGTACTGCATAAATAACTTGTAGCCAGTTAGTTCTATGGTAAGGCAAGTCTACTTCAGTAACACATTGACATATTCATTAATTCATTTAGTAAATTGTGATGTACTGTGACAGTGAGTGGAAGGCTTATCTGGGCTAGTTAGCAAAATGTTTTATAAATCACATCTTGTCTTGTCAGGTGAATGATAATGGCAGGGAGAAGTAATAAACTATCAGGACTTGGTAGATAGTTTTCATTATTTTGACCTCCTCACGTAATAATTGGAAGAGGAAGTGTAAACTCCAACATAGCCTATTTGTAGAAAAGGTAATCCAAACACATTTTCGCTAAAAGCAGCAGCAGCTTATCTGGTTAAACAAAGGTTAACCATGTGTTGGCAAAAATGTGTAAGTCAAGAAAGCTTACCAGCAGCACTTCCCGTGACCCGTACTCGTGGGTGCTTTTCAAAGTTTATGTCAGACAGTGTAATATGCTCCAATAAGTGTAATGAGCTCAATATTAGGAGTTGAGAAATAAAGTTGACATCAGAAAGAAGATATTTTCTACTGTAAATATGTCATTCAAAATGGGTTTATTTTGTTGTTGGTAGGCACATTTATAAAAACATTGGGAGGGGGGTCCCCAAATAATACATTTTAAAAAACAACACCCTGAAATAACTCTGCAGACCCCTAAGCATACGTATCTCATACAACTTCTATAACTATATTCAAACGTTAACAAAAAGTCACAATACAGAGACTGTTTGCTGGCAGGAACAATAAAAGCTATTCTCTTCCTCTAGTACCATTTCAGAGAACCTGAAACATGGAAGCCTCCAGAATCTCTCTCCATCTTCTCTTCTTCCTTCTGATTGGACAAGCTTCACACACCAGCAGTACTCAGCCTCAGACCAATGTGGACATAGATCGACATGATCAAAACTCCATTACCCCAGAGGAAAACAACAGCACAACACTCCCCGACCCCTCCCCGGAGCCAGACAACTCCAGCTCCCCCAAGGAGGCCACTGCGGGCTGCTTCACGGAGCCCCAGATGGGCTTCATAGTAGTGGCCTGCGCCGGGGGCCTGGTCCTGTGTCTGCTGGTCTCTACTGTGGTCCTGGCCTGCCAGGTGTGCCGTCTTAGGCACCAGGCCCGTGCCCCTCGCCCCACCCGCAGTAATGTGGACCTGGTGAGTGGCATAGGCTACTGGGGCACGGAGCACACAGAGGGGGGCATAGTGGGGCCCTGCGATGCCAGCGTCATGTTGGAGGAGGTCCAGGTGGATGATGAAGAGCAGGGAGAAGAAGAGTGGAAGGAAAGGGAGGAGGAGCAGGCAAGAGAAGGGGTAAGGAGCCAAACGGGGGATTCAGGAACGGCTGGAGAAATGTCCATGCAGATGCAGTGTTCCAGCTCCAGGGATTCATGTCTGGAAGTCCCCCAGGAGCTAGAGAACATGCCCCTAGTGGTGTGATGAGCATTGCATGCACTCGCTCTAGCCTCAGAGAGCCATGCCTGGCTAGGAGCTTAACTTCACTAAGGCACAGAGATATCAAAAGGCCAGATCACCTCCAGTCTTATGCCTCAACAAGTCAAGACCAAGACTGTTATTTTTTCTAAGTACTGCATCTATATATAATCGAATTTAGGAGCTTTGTAAAATGCATTAATCTGATGTAATTTTGATTTCTAGAGAGAACGTTTGAATTGGCGGTAGGCTATCGGCGGCAGCAAGACATTCATTTGAAATAATGTGCTACGAACAGCAACCCTACGGCCAACTGCCCAAGTGAATTTACCCTTACTGCAAAGGTTCAACTGCCCAAGTGAATTACCCTTACTGCAAAGGTCCAACTGCCCAAGTGAATTACCCTTACTGCAAAGGTCCAACTGCCCAAGTGAATTACCCTTACTGCAAAGGTTCAACTGCCCAAGTGAATTTACCCTTACTGCAAAGGTCCAACTGCCCAAGTGAATTACCCTTACTGCAAAGGTCCAACTGCCCAAGTGAATTACCCTTACTGCAAAGGTCCAACTGCCCAAGTGAATTACCCTTACTGCAAAGGTCCAACTGCCCAAGTGAATTTACCCTTACTGCAAAGGTTCAACTGCCCAAGTGAATTACCCTTACTGCAAAGGTCCAACTGCCCAAGTGAATTACCCTTACTGCAAAGGTTCAACTGCCCAAGTGAATTTACCCTTACTGCAAAGGTCCAACTGCCCAAGTGAATTACCCTTACTGCAAAGGTCCAACTGCCCAAGTGAATTACCCTTACTGCAAAGGTCCAACTGCCCAAGTGAATTACCCTTACTGCAAAGGTTCAACTGCCCAAGTGAATTACCCTTACTGCAAAGGTCCAACTGCCCAAGTGAATTTACCCTTACTGCAAAGGTCCAACTGCCCAAGTGAATTACCCTTACTGCAAAGGTCCAACTGCCCAAGTGAATTACCCTTACTGCAAAGGTTCAGGATCTTTGTACGCGTGGATCATTCACATAGTAATTTAGTGGCGCTCTTATCCAGAGCGACTTTCACCTAACTTTCTCAAGGGCACATGGATAGATTATCCACCTAGTCGGCTCTGGGATTCGAAACGGTGAGCTTTTGGTTACTGTGTCAGGTCCTGTACCTGTTGAACGTTGGTCTTGTACGTCTATATATAACTTGTTTGATGTTTTTTTGTTACATTTGTTTATTTAAATAAACTCAAATATGCCAACATGCTTGCTCTTCAGACATGAGTTAAGTTAAAATTATTACTTTACACCAAGTCAAGTGAATTTCCTTTCCCTCATCTGAAGTGATTCCATGCACAAATACTATATCAAGGGTAAACTTTGAACATCTTGTTGCCATCCTTGGCTGGGCACAAAGATAGCATTGGGTCTGCAAAGCATCCATGCTACATTATCAAGTCTCCCCCTCAACCTTCATGTGTCAGTCGACCACTCACAGAAGTCCTAAATCTTTTGTTTCCACTCATCTCTCTACTAAGTCAAACTTATTTTCTGCTTTCTGTAAAAATACAATGTCTGTTTAACTGCCCCAACCCAAATAAATGTCTGTTTTGTAATCATGTGTGAATGAATGGCATTCTTGTTTCAAATCGAGTAAGAACACAATGGTGTTTAGACAAGAGCTTCAGAAAATGGTGGTCTGCAATCAGTGCTCGGACTTTGACTGAAATAGGTTCCGGTACTCATTTTGGGTACTGTTTATTTTTAGGTGGAGGAGCTCCACAATACTTTTGATCTAAGATTCTATGAAAGGAACAGGAACTCAAGCAGTAGAATATTTAAGTGCCGGTACTCAGCTCCAGTGAGCTCCTGCCCAAGTCAACCACTGACTGCAATGAATACAGGGGGTGGCATGTGTACAACGATCGCAGTGAAATAGATGCTGTGAAATTATTGAGTTAGAGTTTATTTTTACAGGGACAGTGCACATTAATCAACGTTTCCGTGCCGGTTTTAGTTTTAGCCAGCCAACTAATTTTCAACCGCAGTCCCTGAGCAGGTTATTAAAAACAATTACAATATAGACAATCATTGAGCAGTGAGCACACGCCGAGCAACATAGGACAAGCAAGACATAGCATACAGACAGAGCAACATAGAACAAAAAGCAGCAAGACAATACAATAGACAATAGAGACAATAGACATTATTCAATTAAAGTTAAAAAAAACTCTCCTGGCACTAGTTTAATAGGTTCTATTAATATTAGAGGTCGACCGATTAAATCGGGGCCGATTTCAAGTTTTCATAACAATCGGAAATCTGTATTTTTGGGCACATTTGTGGCCTGCTGGGGGTCATTTTGCAGGGCTCTGGCAGTGCTCCTCCTTGCACAAAGGCGGAGGTAGCGGTCCTGCTGCTGGGTTGTTGCCCTCCTACGGCCTCCTCCACGTCTCCTGATGTACTGGCCTGTCTCCTGGTAGCGCCTCCATGCTCTGGACACTACGCTGACAGACACAGCAAACCTTCTTGCCACAGCTCACATTGATGTGCCATCCTGGATGAGCTGCACTACCTGAGCCACTTGTGTGGGTTGTAGACTCCGTCTCATGCTACCACTAGAGTGAGAGCACCGCCAGCATTCAAAAGTGACCAAAACATCAGCCAGGAAGCATAGGAACTGAGAAGTGGTCTGTGATCACCACCTGCAGAACCACTCCTTTATTGGGGGTGTCTTGCTAATTGCCTATAATTTCCACCTTTTGTCTATTCCATTTGCACAACAGCATGTGACATTTATTGTCAATCAGTGTTGCTTCCTAAGTGGACAGTTTGATTTCACAGAAGTGTGATTGACTTGGAGTTACATTGTGTTGTTTAAGTGTTCCCTTTATTTTTTTGAGCAGTGTATATATATATATATATATATATATATATATATATATATATATATATATATATATAAATAAATAAATAAATAAATAAAATATATTTTTTAAATTCGGCAAATTAGCGCCCAAAAATACCGATTTCCGATTGTTATGAAAACTTGAAATCGGCCCCGATTAATCGGCCATTCCGATTAATCGGTCGACCTCTAGTTGAGACTGCTGTTTTGCTGGTACTATTTAATGAAGCTGCCAATTGAGGACTTTAGTGAGGTGCCTGTTTCTCAAACTAGACACTCTAATGTACTTGTCCTCTTGCTCTGTTGTGCACCGGGGCCTCCCACTCTTTATATTCTGGTTAGAGCCAGTTTGCACTGTTCTGTGAAGGGAGTAGTACACAGCATTGTACGAGATCTTCAGTTTCTTGGCAATTTCTCGCATGGAAGAGCAAAAGGGTTTTCTAATGATCAATTAGCCTTTTAAAATTATAAACTTGGATTAGCTAACACAACACTCAATTGGAACACAGGAGTGATGATTGCTGATAATGGAACTCTGTACGCCTATGTAGATATTCCATTAAAAAATGGAACATTTCCAGCTACAACAGTCAATTACAACATTAACAATGTCTACACTGTATTTCTGATCAATTTGATGTTATTTTAAAATGGACAAAAAAACAGCTTTTCTTTAAAAAAAAAACAAGGACATTTCTACGTGACCCCAAACTTTTGAACGGTAGTGTATATGAAAAGAGAAATGTGGGCTTGATATTGTTGGCGTGTTCAACAATTCAACTGAAAACACTGAAACAACCACCGCTTGTCTTTGACACTACGACCTAGACCTTGCTGTGTTTTTTGTATTTTCTTTTTTTACTGTGCATCATCTTTCTGTAGACAGTTTTAAACCAAAAGCACAAATACAGAAAACAAACACGACTGTATAATTGAACTGAATAAGTGATAGCGACAACTGAAACACTTCCCATGTAACAGGCTTCAGCAGCAAGGCGGCCAACTACTTTCACGCCATCTCTGCAGGAGTGATAGGCAGTTATTTATTTAACAGAAACTTTCCAAGAGCACAACATACAGTACTGTCTGTAACAAACTATATGACAAAGACTCAACTATCCCAGAGTGCATATTAAAATTAAATATGTACATCTTTATATTGAAACATCCAGTGTTAAAATCACAAACCACTCTTCTTCTTCCATCACTGCAGACTTTGCTCTGTTAAAAAGAACAGGGTGTCATTTGTCATCAGACCTCAGTTTCACAGCTCTCACTTCCTGTCAAGTGAGGCAAGAGAAGGTTCTGTATTCTACCAGGCTGTGGCCTCGCAGCCTTCTACAGCAGTTGCTTTCTGGGCTTCATGTTCACCAAACTATGGGGACCTCTTCCAACTGAGACACACCAACTCATACAGGGTTTCTGATTTTTGTGAACTTGGAGCAGGTTAAGGCCGGCCAGGATTCGAGGGTTACATCCTGTGTAGGCTCTGGTGAGTACAACCGACTTTAGGGTGGGTGATGTAAATATAAATGGGTTATTGCAGGATCTGTGGCTCTAATGAGGACATGTGTGATATGCCAGAGAATGTGCAAGCAATTGTGAACAAAAGCCTTTTAAATACAGTTGTTTGTGGGATGTGGGAGTTTTAAATGGTAAGCAGGAGAAAGAAATGCACATTATACAAACACTATCACTAATGTAAGCTAATCAATACAGATTGGACAAAGACATCCTGATTTGAAACATTATAAGCCATTCATTCTTAGAAATGGGACGAAACCAGAAAATTGTTTGATTCCCCATTAAACATTCTCATCATATTAGTAGATCCCATTTACTCTAAATATTCTATGCCTACTTTGAATTTTAATTTGAGGAAGGAAATGCCAAAAGTAGCGACCACATTTTACCACGCAGCCCTTTATGCTAAAATGTTGCTTGTTTCCTCATGGTACAGCGCGTTTATAGATACAGTAATGACAGTTGCTTTTCTTCTTTTCATCCATCAGTCATCAGGACACAGCAGAATTCAGACGTTAACAGGAAACAGCAATGGAGGGAAAGCGTCTTGTTATTGTGTATTTTCTGTGGATGCTGCCACGGGGACTGAATGGCACAGTGACACTTCAGCCTAACCTCCACTCTACCAACTTCAGAAGCAGTGAGGTTACTGCAACTTCAGACAAAGTTTCACCCTTAGAAATGTCTCAAGAGCCCCTCAACAACGCACCGGATGAAGGACAACATAGCACCGTAGCACCTTCAGTTGAGTTGAAGCTCACAGTGAAGAGTGAACCACAGACTTCAGACCAGGTGTCGACCAGAAACATTCTCAGCCACGATCGGCCTTCAATGCAGCCTTTGCGTATGAGCACAAAGAGGAACTCCCAGTCACCTCAGGACCGCCAAACAACCAGATATAAAAACAAGTCTACGGTGGAGATCACAGCAGATGGAGCCCAGGAAACTTCGCCCACTATGTGGAATCAACCTCTGGTAAGGCAAGTTACACCCTCCGGCAAGGACGAAGTAAGTCCAACAGCATCACCTAGACCTTCTGAGTTGTCCACTCAAACAACCTCACCGACACCAAATCAACCAACAGAGATCCAAATGGGGCCTACTCCGTCCAATTCTCCAATGTCGCAGTCCAACGACACCACAGAGAGGAAACGACCCACGCCAACTGGTGTTGGATTTGGAGTGACACCGACTAGAGCGGAATATACTTTGAACACAGGTGGAGAGGCTCAACTACCCAGCACCCCCTCCCAGGCCCCAGTCACAAGCAGGAGATCAACCCCTTCACACCCCACTGAAAGAGGTCCAACAGGCCCATCTGAGCTGCCTAGTGCTGCCACTTCACCCACCACCCTACCTCCATCTACAGCCATGACCAAATCTTCAACCCACGTCTCCACTCCATGGACGTCGACCCAGCCTGCCAAGACCCTTGCCACCACTGAAGCCTCTGTTACTTCTAGTATTGACGTTACCAGCAGCAAGGGCCAATCCGGGCCAATGGTCCCCACTAAAAAAGAAGTTGCCAATGCCACCACCACGGCAAAAAAGAAACCAAAGCCTCCGACAAAAACTGCAAACCAAGACGAGAGAAAAAAGACGGGGAACCATGGCACAGCGGTGGCTGTACTGATTGGTGGGACACTGTTCATGATGCTGGTGGGTTTTGGGGTCATCTTCGTGAGGAAGCAAAGACAACAGAGGATGCAGCTGCAGAATACAGCCTGGGCCGGCCCCTCTCCGTTTCTGTACGGTGGAGTCCAGTCTCAACTGGATAATGACGATAGTGGTGATGTCCATCTGAGGGGCTCCAATGGGATCTCCTTCTCTGGCTTCTTGTCTCAGCGACTCTCCAAGAGGTTCTCTCTGAACCAGGATACTGACCAGGAATTCCGGATGGGTGAGATTCCGGCAGGAAGTACATTCGGAAGAGAGACTGTTTCAGATTGTTAAACCGTGCAACGGGACTGCTGCGTTGAGCAAAGAAAATACCCAGACTGAGGAGGTACAACTTCCAGACAACTCCTCATCTCCTCCGCCACCGACGTCTTCAGAGACCACTGCCACAGCACCCACCCATTACCATCAGCCTCCTGCCTCCTTGCAGGATGTTGATCTGGGGCCAGACAATGCTCCCAATCGCTCTTCCTCTCATACGCCACCAGATATCCCAGAAACTGTTCCTCCACCACTGTTGGGTGTTCACCTGCGTCCCCCCTCAGACCAGGCCAGCCCCCCTCCACCAGAGAGCACATATTTCTCCATCCCCCCGGACCCGCCTTTACCCATCTCCAAGCAGTGACAGATAGCAACACAGGAAACCCACTCTCCTCCCCCACCACCCAACAAAGGAAACCACTTTAACCAAAAAACTAAACTGATGCTTATCAGTGTTTTGCTTCCTCTATCTATACCTCCATCTGATGAAACATTCCACGAAACAGATCTTCAACTAGGCCTATAGCCATAGTTTGATTGTCAAAACCAAGCTAACCCTCTCCCTATTTAACAGGATAACTGACATTGGCCACAATAATCAGCTTTCTTTGGTATGAAGGCAACCAAATGTACACTCAGAAAGCTTTCCCAAATGTTTTGATTCAAGATGTGGACACTGTTCAGATCCATTTTAATTCAGCCTGACCAATCTGTAGCAGTGATATTTATTTCATGCTACAATAATTGCTTTTCTCCAGTGTACTTTTTGGAGAGAAAGACACAGGAAGTAAAGGCCTAAACATCAGCATCATACCCAGTGGTGAGATTATTCAGAGAAGGATGCACTGCTAAAGTAATGTAATTGTGTGTGTGTGTGTGTGTGTGTGTGTGTGTGTGTGTGTGTGTGTGTGTGTGTGTGGCAAGTGAACATTCTCAGCACATAAGTCAAGTCACTGAAAACAATCTACCCAGGCTGAAACATTCACGGTGAAAGAGGAAGTACAAAAAATAAATGAAACGAAAGTGTGATTTATATAATTAAACTGAGGAACAATAGATAGAAAGGGATAGAATGAATGTGAGAAAGAGTGAGCAGGGAGTTAGTCTCTCAGTGGGGCTGGCCCAACACTGTTAGTGAGTGCCTTACTGCAGTGTTGCAGTCGCTCCCAGTGTACTTCAGAGCTGTGCAGCAGTACACTAACAGTAAAGAGAGAGACAGAAAGAGGGAAATGTCAGACCCACAAAAAATGCCTCAATGTCTCATCTGAAGAGAAACCACAGAAACAAGATGGGAGAGGGAAAGCAACCACCACACCCATCTCATCTACCCATACTTGTCAACAAATGAGATGTTAAATACTCGTTGTTCATCAATCACGTATTTATGCAATAAATCCAATTATGGTAAATACTGGTGTGAAATTGTGTACTACATTAGCCTCATACAGTAAGGCAGACTACAGGCTCAATGGTTAACGCCAGGCTATAATTCATTCTGCTGGGTGGTGATTGAGGAGAGAGCATCATCTGCCTACACAAGTTACTGTCCCCCACTCCACCCGCCCCTGCCGCTCAGATGCCAGCCACGGCACCTGCTTTATCCCTCCCTATAAAGAGCGTTGCCTGGAAGATACAGCCATCATAAATCCATTCCCTCTCACCACCACCCCACTACTCAAATTCACAGCTTCTTCCAGACACATTCTCCAGCTGAGTACTAAAAGGGAAATGTTTCTATTGACAAATGATTGTAGAACTCCCTGTGTTGATACTGCCGCAGACATGAAAGAAACACAAGAGAAGTAGAGAGGAGGCAGCACGAGAAGTAGCTAAACTTGAGAATATTTTCAGTCCTGTTTCATTCTAACTCTTTACACATCTGCAGTTCCAGGTCTGATGTAGATTTCAAACCACCAACTCAGTCTGTCATATCAGTCCTGTCGGGGGTGAACCTTCATCTCCAACACAAACAGATGCCATGTTCATCTCAACACAGTCGGTTCAATTTGCAACAAACAGAATCCATGCCATGTTCATCTCAACACAGTCGGTTCAATTTGCAACAAACAGAATCCATGCCATGTTCATCTCAACACAGTCGGTTCAATTTGCAACAAACAGAATCCATGCCATGTTCATCTCAACACAGGTCTATTCGTTCTACTATCATGACAAGCTATTGTAAGAGTTTGACTTTTAGTATGACTATACATCTTACTTTTCTGTCCTTATCATTCTAAAACAATTGCATGTGCTGTGACTACCGTTGGTTTTCACACTCAAGTAGGTTGCAAGGTGGGAAACCTTTTGTGAAAATATATTTTCCCTCGTACAAACACTTGTGGTTCGTGTATGCAATTCTCTTGATGCTTCAACTTATTAACAAAGCTTTCAACATGACAGAATTATAGAAATCAGATAGTCATTTTCAGTGATCCCATCTAATGATCTGAGATGAATAGCCCACATTAGTTGATATCTCAGACTCTCACAGCTTATTGGTTGAACACCCGGAACTAACACAGCAGATTGGAGTAGCTATGCAGTTTCACACTTTTGATTGGTCTGGTGTTGCCATGCTCGCACCATGCACTGCACTATGGAGGGTATTTCTTACTGGGTTTCATTTGCTGACATTTTTTCTGGAGAATTGTGAATGGTGATTGCTGCCAGCAATTCATGCTGGCTTGTCGCTGAATGATATTGCCAGCAGTAGCAGGGCAGCCTGCTTTGGCAGAAGTGCAGAATGAAATATTCACTGCTTGCTTACGGCTAGTTGCAGAACAGAGCAGTTCTGTGGTGCTAAGTACGGAATGCCTAGAACAATAAGCATGATGTTATGCTTAGTGTGTGTATTTCCACGAGAGAAGCCCCAAACCTACTACAGAGGACTGTTTCATTGGCTAGACACAATCTGCCAAACTATTAAAGAATGACTCCTTTCAGAGACAGACAGACAGAGACAGACAGACAGACAGAGGTCCTCCAGAACCAAACCGGGTATAGGCATGTGGGCACAGAAGGGACTTCATGAAGTGCTGATTTAAAAACATAATTAGAATCTAAATCTCCAGTGGCACCCCCAAATCACCCCACTCAAAATTAAGTAATCAAATCACAGCACACACACCCACTAAAAAGTAGGATTTTATTCATATCGCTGCAGCAACATTGGCTGTAAAACAGAGACACTAGTCACAGAACACCTATTCATGGCTCAGCAGATTCGCAAAAACAAGCTTGCAGACTTGCCAGGGTGCTTCCTGCAGGCACCCGAAATGGAGGAAGACCAGGAGGATGGTGGGACAAAAACTGTACCCTTAATTCAAAAACAGTGCTAATTCGCTGCTGAGGGCGGTGGAGGCAGCCAGTCGTTGCAGGTGCCAGATGTGATGTTAGATACAGGGCATTCGGAAAGCATTCGGCCCCTTTCACTTTTTCCACAGTTAAGTTACAGCCTTATTCTAAAATAGGACAACGACCCTAAGCACACAGCCAAGACAATGCAAGAGTGGCTTCGGGACAAGTCGGGAATGTCCTTGAGTGGCCCAGCCAGAGCCCGGACTTGAACCCGATCGAAGAGTCTCTGGAGAGACATGAAAATAGCTGTGCAGCGACACTCCCTATCCAACCTGACAGAGCTTGAAAGGATCTACAGAGAAGAATGGGAGAAACTCCCCAAATACAGGTGTGCCAAGCTTGTAGCGTCATACCCAAGAAGACGAGGCTGTAATTTCTGCTAAAGGTGCTTCAACAAAGTACTGAGTAAAAGGTCTGAATACTTATGTAAGCGTGATATTTTACATTTGCAAACATTTCTAAAAACCAGATTTTTCTTTGTCATTATGGGGTATTGTATGTAGATTGATTGGGGGGGGGGGAATTCAATCCATTTTAGAATAAGGCTGTAATGTAACAAAATGTGGTAAAAGTCAAGGGGTCTGAATACTTTCCGAATGCGCTGTTTGTGTATGAAAAAGAGAGAGGAGAAGTCACCACAGCCCCCCCCCCCCCCTGCCTCATCAGCAGCAGAGGGCCGGCACTGTGCTGCAATCCTCCATTCCTCTCCCCCTCCCTCACTTGCTCCTCCTCCTCTCTCTCCCTTTCAGACTGCTCTTTCCTTGAGCACAGTGCTGCATCAAGAGCCTGCAGAGGAGAGGGAGACCGACTGGCGCTATCGAGGGCACCCTGCTCTGGCATGCCAGGATGCCGCCATAATCAAGAAGAGGGTATTGAGACAGAACGAGAGAGCCTGCCCACCACTGGCCAGTGCCAACACAGCACTAGAGAGAGATAGAGAGAGAGAGTGTGAGAGGGAAGAGAGGTCCACCTTCACCAGAGAAGGAAGAAAAGCAAGGGAGAAAATAGAAAGCAAGTGTGCAAGTGAGGAAGATATTGAAAGAAATTGAAAAAGACCCCAAAAGAGAGCCAGCACAAAAACTGAGCGAGTAGAAATAGAAAGAACGCAATAATATTGACGACTAACACCCCCCAGATTTGACTTGACAATCACTCTCTCTCCACTCCGCTGCTCAGAAAAAAACAGGGGGTAGCGAGTGAGAGGGCTGGCCAAGGGAAGGAGGAAGAAAAGAGCGAGATGACAGACTGAAGCAATGGAGAGGATAAGGTGAGTGACTAATGGCATGGAGAGAAAAACGTTAGGAGAGACGGGTGTACATGCTAAGACATGCGCACATGACAGGACACACACAGTGCTTCACAGAGCAGTGATGTATTTGATTCTGTACCACATTAGCTCAGTGGACTGCAGCAGGGTGATTTGTCGATGTCAGTCTACTGCTTCTCATTAGAGACCTACAATATGCTTCTCTCTCTCAAATGGCGCTATAATCTCCATTAAATATTGCAGCTTATTTATGGAGCAAATGCCAATCGGCTCCATAGAAGAAATGAATTGATGTTGTTTTGAAAGCACTTATACACCGATTGATACAATTGTGTTACACAATTTAACACAATTAATGGACACACAGAAGATGTACACACAGCCTCCAATATTCTAAAATATATTTTTGGGGCAACATTTCTATGAGTCAGAGCAACATATTTCTGTAATTCTGATGTAATTTCAAATGTATTTGATATTTGGTATGTTACTATTGCAACTATTGTTATACAGGTTAAATGCAACCTCAGACTAACTTGCAGTATGCCATGACCTGAAGAAGTTTCTAGAGAGAGCTCAGCTTACTATGTAATGCTATTAACCTGCGACACTCATGTGTTTGGCAAGCTCTTCTTAACACACACACACATAGTCCCCAGATAACCAGTAATTTGTGCCAGACAGGGTGCAGAGATGACAGGACACAACACAACTGTTTGTGTGCGTGTGTGTGTGCGTATGGGATCAAGAGTGTGTGTGTGTGCCGCCCTAAATGAATTCAGCCGGCTCTTACTGCAGTATTTCCGAGCTCCTACCCGCTGGCAAGGCTTCAAGCTTACCGGCACACAGACTGACTGGGGCCCTTGTAAACTGCATCAAAGCTATTAGATCTATCAGTCTGACCCTCAACGAGGACAGTTAGCATATAGCCTGGCGTTACAATGATATACTGTTATAAATGTCAGAGGGGTGTTAATGATGTGAATGGGAACTATAGGGAGGAGAGGGGTATGGGAAGGGAGAGGGCTCTGGTTTAAGTAAGGTCCAATCCACCCAGCTGGTTCCCAGTCATGACTTTCTAACAGGCTGGATTGGCACCTGTTCTGACAGATTGTTCTGTGGGCAGCAGAACCAGTGTGGATTGTTTTACTACTGTGTCCAGGTGTTTAATACTGCCTCTCTCCCATCTGGGAGGCTATTGCTATGCATCAAAGCCTATCTCAAAACAGCAGCAGCTCCAGACAAGGTCTTAAATCAATTCTACAGAGATTCCACTGGGGGGGAAACTAGGCAGGTTATGAATAAGGGTGATACTGTAGCTAAAACTCCACTATTGCTAGACAGAGTTAGTTTCGAGAGCCAATGCTAACTTCCTTCATACTGGACACAGAGACATACAAATGTTATCCACTAGTTCATTTGACTTTAGTAGGGCTGTAACCGACAAAAAAAAAAATCTTGGTCGACAGAGTCGTCTGTTCTTTAGACCAATCGATTGGATGTAATTTTAAAAGGTGTATTTTTCCGTATATAGACACACGCTATGTTTGAATAAAATCAACTATATGTAGGCTACTGAGCTTGTCTGATGCTTTCAGCACTGCGATTTAAAATTAAGACACAAATTACAAGAGGGAGCCAGAGATCAATAGAGCCTAACCGGACAACAAAAACCTGCTCCCGACCCTCCTCCCACTGCTGCTGGCCTTAGCAGATTCTGGGGTTATGCTCCATCAGTTGCCAGGCTACACCAGCGGTCGGCAACCTTTTCCATTTGAAGTGCTAAGTTACCTTACCATTTCTACTGATCTGCGTGCCAGTTTTCATATGTACTTTTCATGGAACAGTTTAATTTCATTTATAATAAAGTCTTCATCTCAAAATGAATTTCATGTGGTTAATCAAAATACCATCTAAATGAAAATGATACAAATCTAAAAGTAACTTCTATTGCCATTGCCAATATGTAAAAATATCCTACATAGAGACATCACATTGAAGCCTGCAGGTAGAAAATATCCTGATAAGAATAAATATCCTATAAATCACATTGGCTATGCATGGCCTGTTTGCAAGGAACTTGAAACATTGTATCAACTATTAATAGCCTGTTGTATTTGTGCAACGGATAAGAAGCAATCAGGTAGGCCTATTTTATGACATTTTCCGGATAAAGCATGACATTTCTTTCCCCTTTCACGCGAGTGGTTATAGAAAGAGAGAGTGGTTAAAAAGATTTTTTAAATAGGCTACATTGAGGAACTATTGTCATTCTCAATGGATGTAAAAACAGACTTTGTTTACTTGCTGTTTGAGACGAAGAAAAAATGACTTTGAGAAGCTACATAGTGATGGTGAGTTAAGACAATCAGAAATAGTATCAGATCCCCAAAACAGGCACACTTAACCTACATTTGCGTGCAGGCCAGGTAGCCTAGGCATACTTCTATGCATGTCCTTACTCAACATTGACAGGAACACTCCAAACAAAAGACAATGAATAAATTGACAACTTGTAAATGAAATGAACAAACTTGTGGCCTAGGCTGTGCGCTCTGCAACAACATGTTCAGTCCTACAATGACAACGGTAAGACTGGAATAGTAATATATTGAATGCATTAACAGAAATGATTGTATCCAAACAAACATTGTAGATTCAAAATGAACGGTAAATGTACTATTGGTGATACTGGTGTGCCATCCCCATGTCCTCAGCAATGGATTGGTCCACTGAGACAGGCGTGAATCAGACAGTTGTCTGGTGTGCATTCATTTTTTTTATGTGTGCCATAATTTAAAATATATTTGCCACTGCTCGACTTAAAAAAAACCTTGGTCGACCAACAGCCTATCGACCACACAATCGACTAAATGGGGTAAGCCCTAGACTCTAGGGAAGTAGATAAAGGGCCTCAACGGCAAAATCCCGATATATCCCTTCAAGCTCCTGGTAATTTCAGCTTGGAAAAGCTAGCAAGGATTGGATTTAAGTGAGCTATTGCTAATCAATATTTAAATGCTAATGATGTCGGTAGCTAATTTAACTGTTAGTATTATTATTCTGCAGATGTGTGTGAATGAGTGATGGTTTTGACAAAGATCCATACTGCCCTACCAAGCAAAAAGGAAGTAATTGCTAATTTGGTCGAAAATCAGTTAATAATTTTTCCTACATTAAATACATGCTTAATCATGTGGACAAGTATCCTGCCTCTATTGTATT
Organism: Salvelinus namaycush; assembly: GCF_016432855.1. Taxonomy (NCBI): domain Eukaryota; kingdom Metazoa; phylum Chordata; class Actinopteri; order Salmoniformes; family Salmonidae; genus Salvelinus; species Salvelinus namaycush. Next base: position 28,277,119 of record NC_052340.1, on the reverse strand, counting down.
GCGTTTTGAAGAAAATGGGAGTCATGTTAGCAGTAAATGCATAAAGTTTCTGTGAAACCAAGGTAAATAAAAGCCATTTTTCTCAGTTCCACACTATGAGCAGTTACTGCCTTTTTGCTTGGTAGGGCAGCATACAGGATCAAAACTGTGCCCTTCCATTTGTGAGTCTTTATAAATCGTGGGAGCAAAGAAGTGTTGCAGATCTATGTCCTTGGGTACAGTCCAGTGTCTCTTCTCACTGTGTCTCTCCCTCTCTCAGAGCCTTCATCATGCTCTACCGCACCCCGCTAGCCTGCCTCCTCCTGCTGCTCCTGTCGGGGATGCTGGGCGGGCTGGTCCTGTCCATCTGCCCTGCCGTGTGCTCCTGCAGCCGGGGCCACCGTGTGGTGGACTGCTCCTCACGGCACCTCTCACAGCTGCCCCCAGGCCTGCAGCACAACATTCGCTTCCTCAACCTCTCACAAAACAGGTAGGAAAACAACTTCTTCCTTATCTTTATCATCTTCCTTCTCATCAGGTTGGATCCTACCTCTAAACGTCTGGGTTCTGATATTGAGCAGCAACATGACTAATAGCCAGACAGAATCAGCAGGGAGGGGATCCTAATAATTACACTCAGTCTTTCTTGCATATTCAGTTGAAGAAACTCTTGCAATTCATGTTTGGTCAGTATGTGGTTTGATTTAAACTAACAATTCCACAGGCATCTTTTATTTATCCCCCCTGTTGTGTCAAATAGTTGTGAATCTAACATTGACTTCTCCCCCTCTCTCCCGACAGCCTTCGTGGTCTGGAGGGCCAGCTCAGCCACTATGCCCACCTGCGTACCCTGGACCTGTCCTATAATCTCCTTGATCGCTTCCCCTCCGGCCTGCCCAGGGCCCTGTGGGACATCCGGGCTGCCGGCAACCAGCTCCGAGCCCTGGACAAGAACGACACGGCCTACCACTGGAACCTGCGGGTCCTGGACCTGTCAGCCAACGAGTTGGAGAGGGTGGTCTTCATCAACAACACCCTGCCCAGCCTACACGCCCTCAACCTGAGTCACAACCGGTTCTGGACCGTGCCCACCAACATGCCTCATAATCTGGAGATGGTGGATTTGTCCCACAACTACCTGGTTCAGATCCTCCTGGGGTCGTTGGACCGGCTGCCCAGGCTGAAGAGGTTCTACCTGCACGCTAATCGCTTCTCCTGGGTGCCGGAGGGGGTGTTTGACCGGTTGGAGGGGCTCGAGTTGTTGACGCTTGGGGATAACCCTTGGGCTTGTGAGGAGGAGGAGAACATCACAAGGCTCTTGCTCTGGGCCGAACATACCCGCGCTGCCGTGTTGGGCTGCCCCTGCTACACTAGGCCAACCTGTGGGCAAGCCCATGTGGCAACTCCAGGAGGGGAGTGGCACTTTGCATCCTACACAGAGCCTCCGCTGGGGGCTGATGCCAGAGAGCTGGGCCGTGGAGGCCTCCCACCAGCTAGGGCTGCAGTCGCCACTTCTGGGTACCTGGCTAAGTCTGCGTTATTGGAGCCTGGGATGCATGGAGACAGGGGGGTGGCCAACGGCTCGGGGGATCAGACACTGTTCGTGTTCACCTCCACCCGCTCGCATGGCCTCTCCACACGCACAAGCACAACGGGGCGTCCGCACTCTGCCACCAAGAAGCCCAACACAGGAAGCACGCGGAGCAGAGGCCACGGTCTCCACACACAGATTGTGTGTTCTGCTGTCGCCTTGAACCTTTTAGTCACGGTGACTGCCTTCAAAGCCTCCTAAAGAAACTAGAGCCAAGTCTTGATGGATTTTGGAGAGGTCTAACCCTACGTACATTTGACCCAGAATGTTAAAGGGAGTTTTGTTTTTGTTTTCATTTTAAAGAACAACCTTCGACTGTTACTGCCTAATTTTTAAAAATATAATTGTGTATTCTCTCTCATCTTCCAAAAATGTGTCCACCATCTCCAGAGTGTAGTTGTGCTGTATGACTATATCTTTCAAACGCACATACAAATAATATCTAGGCAAATGTATACACATACATGACTAACAATACTATCAGCGTGGAAACATGAATGCTCTACTCCATGTAGTCTATACTGCTTGTGTGTTCTGTTGACAAACGCTGCTGCGTTTTATGCTTTCTATGATATAAACACAGAAACGGAACATTTAGAATGCATTTACTGTACGTGTGGTTTGGATGAGTCAGTGTATGATGTGAGAAACCTAATCTTTACACCTTGGCATCAGCTTGGTTTGGGGTTATCTAGAAGTACTTAAGACCCTAACATGCATGCACACAAACACCTTGGCTCTTTATAAGCTCCTAAAAATAACTGAAAGTTACAACGAAATGAAACTATTCTCCTCTAGGCATTGAAATCCTCACACATCATTGACCATTTGGTCAGAAAGTGACCCTCTTTCCACTATTGTAAGGTGCAGAATTCCCCCCACACACAAATACAGAGGTATAGGGTAGCTCTAAATCTGGTTCACCAGACATCCTGACTCCCCCAGAACAGTGGGCAGCAGCCTGGGGAGGAGGCATAGGGTATCCCTCCTCTTCAGCTGAGTTGGAACTAAGAGGCTATGATATGTAGCCCCATAAAGCCTGCTGTAATGAGTGAATGGGCCTTCCTGGGTCCTCGCCATGAACCCATCTTCTCCCTTACAGCTTGGCCGTCAGCAGTGCTAAAAATTTAGGAGGACACAATCCATCTCCCTACCAACGGATGGCCCAATCTAGATGAGTATCATCTTCAAAAGGATGCTTTCCTGACATTGTGTTGATAAAGTTTGTTTATCAAGCTGGTTTATAATAACAATAATATATGTAGACGCCAACATACACTCCTTGGCTAGGTCTTACCTGCGAGCAATGTAGTAGAAGAGTGGGTTGCCATTCTTGGAGGTGCCAGCCTGGTAGAAGACGTTGAGGGTCTTCAGGGCTTTGAACTCATCTTTCTCATGGACCTGGTGCCTAGAAATCAGGGACAAACGGACAATAGAATGCTTCTGAATCAACTACACTCACTAACTGCTAGCATCCTGAGTGTCTTAGAACATTTTACACACTAACTCTACAGTAGGAGAACAGTTACCTGGTCATAAACTCTTCAAACTTGGAGCTGGTGAGGTTGAGGCTGGACCAGTGTGTGTCGGCCACAGGTTTGTGCTCGGGTGGCCCCAGATAGGCAAGGAGGGTGGCCATCTTGTCAAATGGCCGCCTGCCCACTGCCTTGTGGTCCCTATGGAATGGAAAGAGGGGAGAGCGAGACCACTGTCAGACAAAGAGGGCTATACTGGTAGTGCACATAATAACATGATGACTGGTAAATCATCGTGTTACTGACCTGTTGCTAGAGAGGTACTGTCCAATCCTCTCCTGGTTGTTCCACAGCAGCCTGTGGAGGGCCAGAACGTTGCCATCACTGATGAAGGACAGGCTGTGGTTGACTGAGTCACTTGGAGGAGAGTCAGATGCTATGTCCAAGAAGAACCTACAGGACAATACAGATGGATCACACAGCGAATGGTCAACTACAGAACTGGAAATCTATTACAAAAATATTTAACATTTTAGAAAACGAGTCGAGGTATGTAATTCTCAGCTTCATAACAAAGTCGGGACTCGGATCAGTTCCTGCTTTTCTAAATAATGAGAGAGCAGTGTGTGCTATTATCCGCTTTCAAAGTGGGGCTTTTTTGTCAAAAGCTTTGCTGGTTTTAAAATTCTTCTGACTTACCGTCTATGTCGGAAAATATACAGGTTAAGATGTCGTCACAAATCTGGGACCAGCACCGATGCAAACTAGCATAGCTGGTCCCATTGTTGCAAAGAGTTGTAATTTGTATCCCTTTGTCTTAACCTTTGTCATCTTCAACCTAGCTTACCGCCTGGCTGCATCAAAGTTGCTTTTCACAAAGTCGTTAAAAGGCCTCATGTGCTCCTCTTTGGTAAACAACACATGGTTGGCAATGCTCTGGAGGATCTGACGACAGAGACAAAAACACAAAACAGAGCGCAACTTAACTCAAATAAAAGGTCATAAATAAAATGTATTTTTTACAATTACTTTATCAAACTCTTTCGGGTCAAAGCCCCTACTGTCATTTTCACGAGGTGCTTATTTTAGTAAGATGGAAGCTCCCAACCCATACCTTGGACATGAGCTTTAGTCCTCTCTCTATCCTGGGTGGGGGCTTCTCATCCAGGATGCCTGTCTCGTAGGGTGACACGATGGCAGGGTTGATGAAGCGCAGGAACATGGCACTGCCCACCGCCCCTATACTGTCCTGGGGGAAACGCTGGCTCACCACCTAGAAGAAGAGGAGGGCGATGGAGAACAATGGGGAGGGAGGAGAGCAGGAGGGGTGGGAACAGAGTGGGGAGAAGACAAAATAAGAAAAGTTAGATGCTTCTACGACATGACTGAGAAGATCTCACACCACCCTTCTCAAAGCCAGCCACAGAACGAGAGATAAAGAAAAAAGCGAGCGAGAGAAATAAAGAGTTAGAGTAAAAGTGCAAGAAAGAGGGAGGGAGACAGAGGTTTATGGAGAGAGCCAAGTACGGAGGTCCAGAGAAGACACAGTGCATTCGGAAAGTATTCAGACCCCTTGAATTTTTCCAAATTTTGTTACAGCCTTATTCTAAAATGGATTAAATTACAAATGTTCCTCAATTTACACACAATCCCCCTGAATCACAAAGCAAATATATATAAAAAATGTATTATTTACATAAGTATTCAGACCCTTTGCTATGAGACTCGAAATTGAGTCAGGTGCATCCTGTTTCCATTATTCATCCTTGAGATGTTTCTACAACTTGATTGGAGCACCTGTGGTAAATTCAATTCATTGGACATGATTTGGAAAGGCACACACCTGTCTAGATAAGGTCCCACAGTTGACAGTACATGTCAGAGCAAAAACCAGGCAATGAGGTCGAAGGAATTGTCCGTAGAGCTCTGAGACAGGATTGTGTCGAGGCACAGATCTGGGGAAGGGTACAAAAACATTTCTGCTGCATTGAAGGTCCCCAAGAACACAGTGGTCTCCATTATTCTTAAATGGAAGAAGTTTGGAACCACCAAGACTCTTCCTAGAGCTGGCCGCCCGGCCAAACTGAGCAATTGGGGGAAAAGGGCCATGGTCAGGGAGGTGACCAAGAACCTGATGATCACTCTGACAGAGCTCTAGAGTTCCTCTGTGGAGATGGGAGAACCTTATAGAAGGACAACCATCTCTGCAGCACTCCACCAATCAGGCCTTCATGTTAGAGTGTCCAGACGGAAGCCACTCCTCAGTAAAAGGCACATGACAGCAGCTTGGAATTTGCCAAAAGGCACCTAAAGGACTCTCAGACCATGAGAAACAAGATTCTCTGGTCTGATGAAACCATGATTGACCTATTTGGCCTGAATGCCAAGTCTCACATCTGGAGGAAACCTGGCACCATCCCTACGGTGAAGCATGGTGGTGGCAGCATTATGCTGTGGGGATGTTTTTCAGCGGCAGGGACTGGGAGACTAGTCAGGATCGAGGGAAAGATGAACGGCGCAAAGTACAGAGAGCTCCTTGATGAAAACCTGCTCCTGAGTGCTCAGGACCTCAGACTGGGGTGAAGGTTCACCTTCCAACAGGATAATGATCCTAAGCACACAGCCAAGACAACGAAGGCGTGGCTTCAATACAAGTCTCTGAATGTCCTTGAGTGGCCCAACCAAATCAAATATCTCTAGAGAGACCTTAAAACAGCTGTGCAGCAACACTGCCCATCCAACCTGACAGAGCTTGAGAGGATCTGCAGAGAAGAATGGGAGAAACTCCACAAATACAGGTGTGCCAAGCCTGTAGCCTCATACCCAAGACTGTAATCGCTGCCAAAGGTGCTACAACAAAGTACTGAGTAAAGGGTCTAAATACTTAAGTATTTGTGATATTTCCGTAATATACATATGCAAAAATTGAGAAACCTGTTTTTGCTTTGTCATTATGGGTTATTGTGTGTAAGGCTGTAACCTAAGAAAATAGGTTACAACAACTTTTGTAGTGATCATGAGATTGATAAGTTGTGATCTCGACATAACAAGGGAATTATTATTTTTATTCACATCCTCCTCTCTGGACTTCCGTAACTATGACAAGAACATTTTAATTAAAGCTTAGAGGAAAATTAAGCCTTTGAAAAACAAACTAAATGCCAGCAGCAGAGGACAAGAGCTTGCTTTTAGTGGAACTGACAGTGTTTTAGCAACATCAAATCTTACTCATACAGTGGGGCAAAAAAGTATTTAGTCAGCCACCAATTGTGCAAGTTCTCCCACTTAAAAAGATGAGAGGCCTGTAATTCATCATAGGTACACTTCAACTATGACAGACAAAATGAGAAGAAAAAAATCCAGAAAATCACATTGTAGGATTTTTAATGAATTTATTTGCAAATTATGGTGGAAAATAAGTATTTGGTCAATAACAAAAGTTTCTCAATACTTTGTTATATACCCTTTGTTGGCAATGACAGAGGTCAAACGTTTTCTGTAAGTCTTCACAAGGTTTTCACACACTGTTGCTGGTATTTTGGCCCATTCCTCCATGCAGATCTCCTCTAGAGCAGTGATGTTTTGGGGCTGTTGCTGGGCAACACGGACTTTCAACTCCCTCCAAAGATTTTCTATGGGGTTGAGATCTGGAGACTGGCTAGGCCACTCCAGGACCTTGAAATGCTTCTTACGGAGCCACTCCTTCGTTGCCCGGGCGGTGTGTTTGGGATCATTGTCATGCTGAAAGACCCAGCCACGTTTCATCTTCAATGCCCTTGCTGATGGAAGGAGGTTTTCACTCAAAATCTCACGATACATTCATTCTGTCCTTTACACGGATCAGTCGTCCTGGTCCATTTGCAGAAAAACAGCCCCAAAGCACGATGTTTCCACCCCCATGCTTCACAGTAGGTATGGTGTTCTTTGGATGCAACTCAGCATTCTTTGTCCTCCAAACACGACGAGTTGAGTTTTTACCAAAAAGTTCTATTTTGGTTTCATCTGACCATATGACATTCCCCAATCTTCTTCTGGATCACCCAAATGCTCTCTAGCAAACTTCAGACGGGCCTGGACATGTACTGGCTTAAGCAGGGGGACACGTCTGGCACTGCAGGATTTGAGTCCCTGGCGGCGTAGTGTGTTACTGATGGTAGGCTTTGTTACTTTGGTCCCAGCTCTCTGCAGGTCATTCACTAGGTGCCCCCGTGTGGTTCTGGGATTTTTGCTCACCGTTCTTGTGATCATTTTGACCCCACGGGGTGAGATCTTGTGTGGAGCCCCAGATCGAGGGAGATTATCAGTGGTCTTGTATGTCTTCCATTTCCTAATAATTGCTCCCACAGTTGATTTCTTCAAACCAAGCTGCTTACCTATTGCAGATTCAGTCTTCCCAGCCTGGTGCAGGTCTACAATTTTGTTTCTGGTGTCCTTTGACAGCTCTTTGGTCTTGGCCATAGTGGAGTTTGGAGTGTGACTGTTTGAGGTTGTGGACAGGTGTCTTTTATACTGATAACAAGTTCAAACAGGTGCCATTAATACAGGTAACGAGTGGAGGACAGAGGAGCCTCTTAAAGAAGAAGTTACAGGTCTGTGAGAGCCAGAAATCTTGCTTGTTTGTAGGTGACCAAATACTTATTTTCCACCATAATTTGCAAATAAATTCATTAAAAATCCTACAATGTGATTTTCTGGATTTTTTCTCTCTAATTTTGTCTGTCATAGTTGAAGTGTACCTATGATGAAAATTACAGGCCTCTCATCTTTTTAAGTGGGAGAACTTGCACAATTGGTGGCTGACTAAATACTTTTTTAGTCAGATACTCACTGTATCTGTTCATTTACACACCCAGGAGCACTTAGATATGGTAATTTTCATGGTTTCATAAATTCATCGAATGTTAAGGAAAGGCGTATAGTAAGGCGTTTGGGAAAATTCTATAACAATATAGAGCGGGAAAGCGGCCATGCCTTTGAACAATTAATAGACACTGCAGTAAATAAAACCAAATATATATCTGTCTTGTCCAGGACCGGCGTCTAGGCAGATCAGTGCGCCATAACCAAATCAGAGCTACAGTAGCCTTATGTGCAAATAAGCCATTTGCCACATAGGCCTGCAATCATTAACTTTGAACTGGACTGCGTTTACAGACAGTAGCAACAGCGCGACTTTGGATCATTAGTGCGCATTCGCCAAAAGCCACAAAATACACCTGAATGGATTTCTGCAAATACCACGGGAATCCTCTTAAATTTGGGAACTTAGGCCTATTGACAACTTATATACATAGGATGCTGTACACAGCATTTTAACACATTAAAATAAAAAAGAGATAAAAAATATTTGTCCAGCCTTTGGTGCTGTGCTTGCAGATGTGCTGCGACCCTAATCAAAAAGTATTTAACTCCAAATAGTGCCTCCCGAGTGGCGCAGTAGTCTAAGGCACTGCATCGCAGTGCTAGCTGTGCCACTAGAGATCCTGGTTCGAGTCCAGGCTATGTTACAGCCGACCGGGAGATCCATGGGGCGGCGCACAATTGGCCCAGCATCGCCCGTGGTAGGGGAGGTTTTGGCCGGCAGGGATATCCTTGTCCCATCACGCTATGGCGGGCAGGGCGCATGCACGCTGACGCGGTCACCAGTTATACAGTGTTTCCTCCGACACATTGGTGTGGCTGGCTTCCGGGTTAAGCGGGTATTGTGTCAAGAAGCAGTGTGGCTTGGTTGGGTTTCGGAGGACGCACGGCTCTAGACCTTCGCCTCTCCTGAGTTCGTACGGGAGTTTCAGCGATGAGACAAGACTAACTACCAATACCACGAAATTGGGGATAAAACAGGGTAAATATATATTTATATATATATTTACACACAAATATATATATCTTTTTTTAAGTAGCTATAGCTTGTAATGTTTAAACTTGTTTTTCATTTTTTTGCACTACATTGATGAAAGAAAGAGAAAGGAAAGAAAAAGAAATCAAGAAAAGGGGAGAAAGAAAAGAGAATGCTGGCGTCAAACTCATTCCACCGAGGGCCGAATGTCTGCGGGTTTATGCTCCTCCCTTGTATTTGATCGACCATTAAAAAACTGATTAGTAAAGAACTCCCCTCACCTTGTTGTCTAGGTCCTAATTGAAAGGAAAAAACAAAAAGCCGCAGACACTAGGCCCTCCATGGATAAAGTTTGACACCCCTGCTGTAACGGAATGCACTGGTTTCTTGGCATGGTTAATAGAAAATGGAAGCAACTTAGTTGGCACCTGTATTAGTACAAGGATTTTAAGAGAAGGCTGAACACAGACTTGAATGTGAAAACCGTTTCAAGATGAACAAATTATGCACTAAATCAAACCAAAAAGAAATCAAATTTTAAAAAATGCAACAAAAACTTATTTTTGCTTTTGAAAATAAAGTGGCTGAGGAAAAAGTTCTCTGAACTTACTGCTTTTTTGTTTTCCTTTCTGTCTTTAACTGTGGCTTTAGTCAGTAGAGAGTGGCAAGTAGCCTACAGAACAGAGATGAGCACAAACAGGTCACAGCACCGGCCACACACACACATATAGGCGCTACACAAGAGCATCTGCCGGCACAGCCCTACTATTGAACAGCATAGCATGTGTCTGTGCAGGTGCATGTTTTTTTACAGGCAGATTTTAGCACTATGGTAGTAGTATGGGAGAGTATCGAGCAAATGGAGATCGATATGTATATGCTTCACTTTCTGTGAGATTTCGGTTTTGTGTGCCACAAAATAACAGTGGTTCCAAAGCACCCTGTGTTCATCTCATTGAGATATCAAAACAGCTGATGTGTTACTTTAAGTCAGTGTAGGGAGAAAGTCAGTCTTTGTGGAATCAGAGAGCACAGCAGGGCAGCGGTGTTGGCTCATCAGACATGCAGATGGAAACAGCAGGAAATAGGCTGGGGTAGTGTGTGTGTACATACAGAGGTGTTCTTTCATGGAAAAGTTAGGCTTAATAGAGACGGAAGTCTGTGTCTGTGTGTGTGTGTGTGTGTGTGTGTGTGTGTGTGTGTGTGTGTGTGTGTAAGAGGTTGGGTGACTGCGAGCAGGAACACACTAGCTGCTTTGTGGTGTCTTGATGTTGCTGTAGCCAGGTAATTCAACTGCATATGTTCCCCCTTTTCAAACTACCACCATTGAAGGTACAGCCCTTTATCTGTTCTGTCACAGTACATGAAGAGAGAACATGTAGGAGAGGGCAGAGTACAGTGGTTCCTCCTTTAAAAGTTGCATCATACTTGCGGGCTGTTGTAGCATTCTATGGCACGCTAATTAATTGTCAGCCATTTTTTACATTAATGCACGTTAGTGCTAGTTTGACCACCAGAGGGCATCTTTGAGAAGCATTTGATAGTCTCCCATATTGGCATTACGAGAGAATTTAAAACATTTTGTAATAACATAGTACATGGGATTGATTAATACATTTGATTAATATTATGGTGTTTCTATTCTGAGAAAAACGAAACCCTCTGGGTTTCCATTAGGATGGAATGGAAAATATGGCGCTGTACAACAGGACGGTCAGGAGTAGGCTACAGCATAAGAGGATTGGAGGATTCTAAATTGTTTGCCTTCATTAGACAACTTTATTCCAATATTTCTGTAAATCAGTGGTATTTATTCCCATAGTAATTCGTTATGGTTCCATAACTAAATCAATATCTGCATTTTGAAAGAGTATTTTTATCATTATTTTATTAACAATAGCATAAAGACACGGATGAAGAAATACAGTAATGTACAGAATATGCTTTTACATTTGGATAATAAAGCATTTAAGATAAGCCATCTGCATCTGTTTATTATGCTACTGTGCAGTCTGACAAGTAAACATATCCTACAATATATACTGTAGTAAACATGAAAAGTGCCTAATTCCTTACATAAGGAAGAGCAGGCCATGTCTGTACTAGAGAATGCGGGCACACGGGAGACAGGGGTTCAATTTCCCGACGGGGAGGAAGAAGTAGGCTATCCTTGTTAATAAGAATTTGTTCTTAACTGACTCCATATGTGTTATTTCATAGTTGTGATGTCTTCACTATTATTCTACAATGTAGAAAATAGTAAAAAGAAAAATCCTGGAATGGGTAGGTGTTTCCAAACTTTTGAATGGTACTTGCTTAATTCATTTGATTAATATTATGGTGTTTCTATTCCAAGAAAAACAAAAAACTATCTGGGTTTCCGTTAGGATGGAACGGAAAATATGGCGCTGTACAACGAGCAGTACAGTACTGGGCCATTTAGCTAAAGAATCCCCTAATAAGAATTTGTTCTTAACCTGGCTTGCCTAGTTAAATAAAAGGTTACACTAAGAGCATAACATTTCTACATCATCATTTTCTAATTCTACTCTAACTAATACCCAAACGGAGATTCAGTGAAAATAAAAATCTCATTGATTTATCAAGACTAGTCCACATGCTTGTCTCAGAGCAGCGCGAAACGATACTGAAATCTTATTGCTTCAAAAATCTTACTGCTTTAAATCCTATTGCCTCTAACTTCAATATGCTTTTTAAATAAATAAAGACCAACACCACATTACTCAACACTAGTGAGACTCATTTCACCTAAGGTAGGCCTACAGTACGTCTACAAATATTTTTTCAATGAAGTGACTCTGCCAATATTTACATTTAGAGGATTGGAGGATTCTAAATTAATATCTAAGGGGCATTTTCCATTAGATATTCTCAGATACTAACGGAAAATGCCCCACTGTATTTAGAATCCTACTTTTTAATTTACTATTATATAAAAATCCCTTAGGATCTGTGAGAATATCTAAGGGGCTTTAATATAATTCTAAATTAATAATAATCGCTTTGTTTAAAAAGTAATGATATTTGGGAGATTTGTTTTCATTTAACCAGGAGTGAGCGAGAAAAAGGCAATTCTTGAACATGGGGTGAGACATTCTCACTACTTTGTAAATAAAGCCAGTTTGTTATTTAGAATGATTTATTTATGGCGAAACCTAACTTGATTATTTAGCAGACATCACTTGCTTATATTCAGTCAACACTTATATCTTAATAACCTGTTCGGGACAGGGGGGCAGCATTTTCACTTTGGACAAATTGCGTGACCAAACGGAATTTCCTCCTACTCTGTTCCAGAAGGTAATACATGCATATTATTATTACTATTGTATAGAAAACACTCTGAAGTTTCTAAAACTGTTTGAATTATGTCTGTAAGTAAAACAGAACTCATATGGCAGACAAAACCTGAGAAGGAATATAAACAGGAAGTGAGAACTCGATTTTCAAAACAGTGCCAAATGATACCCCTTTTAGTTATGGATGTGAAAACACTTCCTAGGGCTTCCACTAGATGTCACCGTCTTTAGATTTTGGTTATATGATTCTACTATAAAGGAGGGGCTCATAGGAGCTATTTTACTGAGTGGTCTTCAGAAATTTTCAGTCTCATTGTGCGCGGTCACGAGAGAGTATGCTCTCGTTCCTTATTGATGATTAATGTTAAAAACATCCTATATATGGATTGCATACATCATTTGACTTGTTTCTACGACCTGTAACGGAACTTTTTGAGTTTTTGTCTGGAGGGATTGCTCGTGCGTCACAAAAATGGATTACTGGGCTGAACATGCTAACAACAAGTGGCTAAATGATGGGCTTTATGGAACAAATCAGTCATTTATTGTCGAACTGGGAATCCTGGGAGTGCCTTCTGATGAAGTTATTCGAAGGTAAGTGAATATTTATAGTGTTTTTGTAGCTTCTGTTGATGCAAAAATGGCGGCTATTTCTTTGGCTGGATTGTGCCAAAGAAAAAAGCGCCGTTCTCAGATTATTCTTTTTCCGTAAAGTTTATTTTTTATTTTTAAATCTGACACAGCGGTTGCATAGAGGATAAGTTTATCTTTAATTCTGTGAATAACACTTGCATCTTTTATCAATGTTTATTATGAGTATTTCTGCAAAATCACCGGATGTTTTGGAATCAAAACATTACTGCACGTAACGCACCAATGTAAACTGAGATTTGTTTTAATATATATATGCACATTATCGAACAAAACACATAATACATGTATAACATGATGTCCTATGACTGTCATCTGATGAAGATAATCAAAGGTTAGTGATTCATTTTAACTATATTTCTGCTTTTTTTAACTCCTATTGTTGGCTGAAAAAATGGCTGTGTGTGTTTGTGACTTGGCTCTGACCTAACATAAACATATGTTGTGCTTTCACTGTAAATCATTTTTGAAATCGGACACCATGGGTAGATTAACAATATGTTTATCTTTCATTTGCTGTATTGGACTTGTTAATGTGTGAAAGTTAAATATTTCTAAAAAATATATTTTTGAATTTCGGCCTTTTCAGTGGAATGTTGTGGGTGTTCCGCTAGCGGTTTTAAGAATATCATGGATTATAATTGAATATTTTCATTTTCCATGCTTGTCTCAGAGCAGCGTGAAACGGTGCTGAAATAGACATCAACAGCGTGAAGGCATATATATATATATATATATATATATATATATATATATATATATATATATATATATATATTGGAGATTATTTCGAGAGAAAAAAAATGACAGTGAGCGACTGTAATCTGAATAAAGGCCAAAATAATATTTAGAAAGGCCAAAATATAGCCCTGCTAATAGCCATAATGGTCTGGAGTTTAGACCCAATGATTCGTCTGACAAACAAAGAACTTTGCGTCCTGCAGGCCCAGGCATGGATCATAGCTGGCGAGATATTCAATGATATCATCTTCACAGAAAAATCAACCGTGGCCCTTGAGAAATTTGCTCAAAATTGTTACAGAAAAAAAGATCAAGCAAGCCGAGTCCCTAGCATCCGCTCAAACTCCATGTGTGGGGGGGGGGCAATTTCTAGCCAAGGACCTGGCCCATATTTCATTTTGGCTATTTACAACCAAAAGGTACATCAAATATTGTAGCCTACACCCCACGGACTGTTAGGTGTACAACAATAATTCACTCTTGCCTCCTTTTTCAGGTATCACGGCTCAAGATGTCTTTGAGGAAGAAATAATCAAGAGATGTGCTGGACCCTGTCAGAGAGGTGTTTCAGGGACCACATTTCTTTTAAGGTAGGATTATAGCAATATTTTGTTACATTTAGGCCTATTTACATGTATATTTCTATTATTGAACCTAATGTTGGCTGTTACGCTAGATGTCTTTTTTTCTTCTCCAAATGCAGACAATGACCCAAAACGCACTGCCGCCCGGGTTTACATTGCAAATGAGGGCATAAACTGGGTCAAGATGCCAGCAGAGTAAGTAGACCTTTATGTAGTAAAATAAAGGTTAAATAAAAATAAATGAAAAGACCTACAACACCTTCGGTAGGCCTTCAGTATATCTAAAATATTACTTTAATCTCTACATGTAGGTCTCCTGATTTAAACCCGATCGAACTTGTTTGGCATCAACTGAAAACATGAATCCGTAACTCTGCCAAGCCGACAAGCAAAGATGAACTGGTCAAGGCCATCAAGATGTTTTGGCTAGAAAAAGACGATACAACAAATACATTGATCATCTCAGCAAGATTTTACCTGTGGTCGTGGAGCTGTGTGGAAGTACAACCAAAATGTAGTTTAAATAAACAGCATTTGAATGTATTTTTTCTCGTTATTTTATTAACGAAAGCATAAAGATGTTGATGAAGAAATACTGTACTGCTGTTTTGAGTTAGAAACGTAACACTTTAGAGTACTCAAGCATCGAATACATGCAACTTGAGGGATTTTCACAACAGTAGCCGGGTTATAAATAGTCTATTGTCCTGCTAATAGGAAACATTTGCATGATGGGATACACCTGCTACAGTACACTTGCCTCCAGTTGTCCATCAGTACTGTAAATAAAAACACAGCATCTTGTTTACATCTTGTTTACAATCCTACTTCTATTAGGCTGTTAAGCCTCATTGCCTACCCCTATATCTTTTTTTTTCTCAGAACATGAACCGTGTGTAGGTAGATACGTGTGTAGGTAGATGTGGAAAGGTAGGGGGGGGGGGGGTTCGCACCTAGCTCAAGTTGGGGGGGGGGGTTCACACCTAGCTCGGCTATTAGACAATTCTTTAGTCAAGGTTGAACGGTCTATTGTTCATCTAATAGCCCATCCTAGAAACCTGGTTAGCAGAATTCACAGCCTGCTACACTTGTGAAAAACTAATAATACTTGTTCCCCTTTCCACTTGAACTTCCGGCGCCGACCAAGATGGCCGCCTCGCTTCGCATTCCTTGGAAAATATGCAGTATTTTGTTTTTTTATGTGTTATTCCTTACATTGGTACCCCAGGTAATCTTAGGTTTCATTACATACAGTCGGGAGGAACTACTGAATATAAGAGCAACGTCAACTCACCATCGTTCCAACCAGGAATATGACTTTCCCGAAACGGATCCAGTGTTTTGCCTTCCACCCAGTACAATGGATCTGATCCCAGCCGGCGACCCTATGCGACGCCGTAAAAGGGGCAAACGTAGCGGTCTCCTGGTCAGGCTTCGGAGACGGGCACATCGCGCTCCACTCCCTAGCATACTACTCGCCAATGTCCAGTCTCTTGACAATAAGGTTGATGAAATCCGAGCACGGGTAACATTCCAGAGGGACATCAGAGATTGTAACGTTCTCTGCTTCACGGAAACATGGCTCACTCGAGAGACGCTAACAGAGTTGGTGCAGCCAGCTGGTTTCTTCACGCATCGCGCCGACAGAAACATACATCTAGAAGAGGGGCGGGGGGGTATGCCTTATGATTAACGAGACGTGGTGTGATCATAACAACATACAGGAACTCAAGTCATTCTGTTCACCTGATCTAGAACTCCTCACAATCAAATGTCGACCGCATTATCTACCAAGGGAATTCTCTTCGATTATAATCACAGCCGTATATATCCCCCCCCAAGCAGACACAACGATGGCCCTGAACGAACTTTATCTGACTCTTTGTAAACTGGAAACCACACACCCTGAGGCTGCATTCATCGTAGCTGGGGATTTTAACAAGGCCAATCTGAAAACAAAACTCCCTAAATTCTATCAGCATATCGATTGTGCTACCAGGGCTGGTAAAACCTTGGACCATTGTTACACTAACTTCCGCGACGCATATAAGGCCCTCCCCCGCCCTCCTTTCGGAAAAGCTGACCACGACTCCATTTTGTTGCTTCCAGCCTACAAACAGAAACTAAAACAACAAGCTCCCTCGCTCAGGTCTGTTCAACGCTGGTCCGACCAATCTGATTCCACGCTTCAAGACTGCTTCGATCACGCGGATTGGAATATGTTCCGCATTGCGTCCAACAACAACATTGACGAATATGCTGATTCGGTGAGCGAGTTCATTAGAAAGTGCATTGACGATGTCGTACCCACAGCAACGATTAAAACATTCCCAAACCAGAAACCGTGGATTGATGGCAGCATTCGCGTGAAACTGAAAGCGCGAACCACTGCTTTTAACCAGAGCAAGGTGACCGGAAACATGACCGAATACAAACAGTGTAGCTATTCTCTCCGCAAGGCAATCAAACTAGCTAAGTCCCAGTACAGAGACAAAATTGAGTCGCAATTCAACAGCTCAGACACAAGAGGTATGTGGCAGGGTCTACAGTCAATCACGGATTACAAAAGGAAAACCAGCCCCGTCGCGGACCAGGATGTCTTGCTCCACGACAGGCTTAATAACTTTTTTGCTTGCTTTGAGGACAATACAGTGCCACTGACACGGCCCGCTACCAAAACCTGCGGGCTCTCCTTCACTGCAGCCGAGGTGAGTAAAACGTTTAAACGTGTTAACCCTCGCAAGGCTGCAGGCCCAGACGGCATTCCCAGCCGCGTCCTCAGAGCATGCGCAGACCAGCTGGCTGGTGTGTTTACGGACATATTCAATCAATCCTTATCCCAGTCTGCTGTTCCCACATGCTTCAAGAGGGCAACCATTGTTCCTGTTCCCAAGAAAGCTAAGGTAACTGAGCTAAACGACTACCGCCCCGTAGCACTCACTTCCGTCATCATGAAGTGCTTTGAGAGACTAGTCAAGGACCATATCACCTCCACCCTACCGGACACCCTAGACCCACTCCAATTTGCTTACCGACCCAATAGGTCCACAGACGACGCAATCGCAACCACACTGCACACTGCCCTAACCCATCTGGACAAGAGGAATACCTATGTGAGAATGCTGTTCATCGACTACAGCTCAGCATTTAACACCATAGTACCCTCCAAACTCGTCATCAAGCTCGAGACCCTGGGTCTCGACCCCGCCCTGTGCAACTGGGTCCTGGACTTCCTGACGGGCCGCACCCAGGTGGTGAGGGTAGGTAACAACATCTCCACCCCATTGATCCTCAACACTGGGGCCCCACAAGGGTGCGTTCTGAGCCCTCTCCTGTACTCCCTGTTCACCCACGACTGCGTGGCCATGCACGCCTCCAACTCAATCATCAAGTTTGCGGATGACACTACAGTGGTAGGCTTGATTTCCAACAACGACGAGACGGCCTACATGGAGGAGGTGAGGGCCCTCGGAGTGTGGTGTCAGGAAAATAACTTCACACTCAACGTCAACAAAACAAAGGAGATGATTGTGGACTTCAGGAAACAGCAGAGGGAGCACCCCCCTATCCACATCGACGGGACAGTAGTGGAGAAGGTGGAAAGTTTTAAGTTCCTCGGTGTACACATCACGGACAAACTGAATTGGTCCACCCACACAGACAGCGTTGTGAAGAAGGCGCAGCAGCGCCTCTTCAACCTCAGGAGGCTGAAGAAATTCGGCTTGTCACCAAAAGCACTCACAAACTTCTACAGATGCACAATCGAGAGCATCCTGTCGGGCTGTATCACCGCCTGGTACGGCAACTGCTCCGCCCACAACCGTAAGGCTCTCCAGAGGGTAGTGAGGTCTGCACAACGCATCACCGGGGGCAAACTACCTGCCCTCCAGGACACCTACACCACCCGATGTCACAGGAAGGCCATAAAGATCATCAAGGACAACAACCACCCAAGCCACTGCCTGTTCACCCCGCTATCATCCAGAAGGCGAGGTCAGTACAGGTGCATCAAAGCAGGGACCGAGAGACTGAAAAACAGCTTCTATCTCAAGGCCATCAGACTGTTAAACAGCCACCACTAACATTTAGCGGCCGCTGCCAACATACTGACTCAACTCCAGCCACTTTAATAATGGGAAGTGATGGAAATTATGTAAAAATGTACCACTAGCCACTTTAAACAATGCCACTTAATATAATGTTTACATACCCTACATTACTCATCTCATATGTATATGTATATACTGTACTCTATATCATCTACTGCATCTTGCCATCTCTATGTAATACATGTATCACTAGCCACTTTAAACTATGCCACTTTATGTTTACATACCCTACATTACTCATATGTATATACTGTACTCTATACCATCTACTGCATCTTGCCTATGCCGTTCTGTACCATCACTCACTCATATATCTTTATGTACATATTCTTTATCCCTTTACACTTGCGTGTATAAGGTAGTAGTTGTGGAATTGTTAGGTTAGATTACTTGTTGGTTATTACTGCATTGTCGGAACTAGAAGCACAAGCATTTCGCTACACTCGCATTAACATCTGCTAACCATGTGTATGTGACAAATAAAATTTGATTTGATTTGTTAGTGTTTTTAGCCACAATCGGCCCCAACCCCAAATAATACATAAGGGTACAGTCGATAGCGTGCTAGACTTCGGGCTCTCTTTTACCGCAGCCAACGTGAGTAAAACGTTTAAACGTGTTAACCCTCTCAAGGCTGCCGGCCCAGACAGCATCCCTAGCCACGTCCTTAGAGCATGCGCAGACCAGCTGGCTGGTGTGTTTACAGACATATTCAATCAATCCCTATCCCAGTCTGCTGTTCCCACATGCTTCAAGAGGGCCACCATTGTTCCTGTTCCCAAGAAAGCGAAGGTAACTGAGCTAAACGACTATCGCCCCGTAGCACTCACTTCCGTCATCATGAAGTGCTTTGAGAGACTAGTCAAGGATCATATCCTCCACCCTACATGACACCCTAGACCCACTCCAATTTGTTTACCGCCCCAATAGGTCCACAGACGAAGCAATCGCAATCACACTGCCCTAACCCATCTGGACAAGAGGAATACCTATGTAAGAATGCTGGTCATCGATGACAGCTCAGCATTCAACACCATAGTACCCTCCAAACTCGTCATTAAGCTCGAGACCCGGGGTCTCGAACCCGCCCTGTGCAACGGGGTCCTGGACTTCCTGACGGGCCGCCCCCAGGTGGTGAGGGTAGGTAACAACATCTCCACCCCATTGATCCTCAACATTGGGGCCCCACAAGGGTGTGTTCTCAGCCCCCTCCTGTACTCCCTGTTCACCCATGACTGCGTGGCCATGCACGCCTCCAACTCAATCATCAAGTTTGCAGACGACACTACAGTGGTAGGCTTGACTAACAACAATGACGAGACGGCCTACAGGGAGGAGGTGAGGGCCCTCGGAGTGTGGTGTCAGGAAACAGCAGAGGGAGCACCCCCGTATCCACATCGACTGGACAGCAGTGGAGAAGGTGGAAGTTCCTCAGCGTACACATCACTGACAAACTGAAATGGTCCACCCACACAGCCAGCGTGGTGAAGAAGGCGCAACAGCACCTGTTCAACCTCAGGAGGCTGAAGAAACTTGGCTTGTCACCTCAATCCCACACAAACTTTTACAGATGCACAATCGAGAGCATCCTGTCAGAATGTATCACCGCCTGGTAGGCAACTGCTCCGCCCACAACCGTAAGGCTCTCCAGAGGGTAGTGAGGTCTCCACAACACATCACCGGGGGCAACCTACCTGCCCTCCAGGACACCTACACCACCCGATGTCACAGGAAGGCCAAAAAGATCATCAAGGACAACAACCACCCGAGCCACTGCCTGTTCACCCCGCTATCATCCAGAAGGTGAGCTCAGTACAGGTGCATCAAAGCTGGGACCGAGAGACTGAAAAACAGCTTCTATCTCAAGGCCATCAGACTGTTAAACAGCCATCACTAACATTGAGTGGCTGCTGCCAACATACGGACTCAAATCTATAGCCAATTTAATAATAAATTATGTAATAAATGTGTCACTAGAGGTCGACCGATTAATCGGAATGGCAGAATAATAAAAATGAGACGATTTCAAGTTTTCATAACATTTTAGGACACCGATCATGGCCGATTACATTGCAATCCACGAGGAGACTGCGTGGCAGGCTGACTACCTGTTATGCGAGTTCAGCAAGGAGCCAAGGTAAGGTGCTAGCTAGCATTAAACGTATCTTATAAAAAACAATCAATCTTAACATAATCACTAGTTAACTACACATGGTTGATGATATTACTAGTTTATCTAGCTTGTCCTGCGTTGCATATAATCGATGCGGTGCCTGTTTATTTATCACTGAATCACAGCCTACTTTGCCAAACGGGTGATTTAACAAGCGCATTCGCAAAAAAAGCACTGTCGTTGCACCAATGTGTACCTAACCATAAACATAATCAATACACAAGTATATATTTTTTAAACCTGCATATTTAGTTAATATTGCCTGCAAACATGAATTTCTTTTCGTTCAAATATTTTTTATTGAACACACACAAGAATGGTGTATAGGTATAAAAGACAGGTATACAATTCTTATCTAAACATAAAAGAGCAGACAGAAACAAAAAGACCCAGAGTTCTGGGTACAAAACAAATATTACAAGACAAGACATACAGAACAAGGACAGGTAGAAAGATAGAGGGTAGATGCCCCCCCCCCCCCCTTATCCCTCCCCCACTTATTCCCCCCCTTTATCCCTCCCCACCTTTATCCCTCCCCCCTTATTCCCCTCCCGACTGCTCGGGTGGCGGGGCCAGCAGATGCTGCCCAAAGGTAGATTAAAATAGTACAATTGAGAGTGCGTTAAAAAGTACAAATTCACAGCGCCGAATGGTCCAAGTAAGAGAGGAAAGGCTGCCAGATTTGATCAAATGTTGATAATTTATTGTTCAGAATATATCTAATTCTTTCTAAGTGTACAGTGTTTGCCAATTCGCTGAGCCATAAATTTGGTAGAGGGCTCTTCCCTCCTTTTCCAAAACAACAAGATTAGTTTTTTTTTTTGCCGAAATGAGACTAAGAGATTAGTTGTTTTTGGGGGTTGGATAATCCGTTTAGGGAGTCAGACACGCCCAGGATTATCAGAAGCGGGTCTGGGTCAATTGAAGTCTCCAGAACTTCAGAGAGGATCCTAAAAATTCCACACCAATAACCATACAAGCTAGTGCATAGGGCAAAGCAGTGGAGTAGTGTACCCTACGCAGCCTGACATTTATCACACATAGGGGATGTATCAGGAAATATCCTATGCAGTTTGGTTTTGGAATAGTGTAATGTGTGTAATACCTTGAATTGTATGAGACGATGTCTGGAGTTAATGGAGCAGGTGTGGATATACTCCAAGCTATCTTCCCAGTCTGCCACCGAAATGTCAGTCCCTAGTTCTTCCTCCCATTTTGCCTTAATGGCATCTGTAGAAGGTGTGCTAACAGATTGAAAAGTATCATATAGACGAGATATCAGTTTGTCTGAGGTGGGGGATGTTTTTATGCATCCATCAAACATGGAAGGCTTAGCGTTCCCAAATGTTGGGAGGTGTTTTCTAACATAGTCTCTGATTTGTAGATATCTGAAAAAGTTACTTCTGGGAAGATTATAAGTTTCCCTCAGCAACTCAAAGGAAGCAAAGGTCCCTTCTATATATAAATCCCCTATGGTACTTATCCCCAACTCTCCCCATTGCTCAAAGGTGTTATCAAGGTAAGAGGGGGCAAAGGAGGGATTCCTGGCAACAGGGAGCATGAATGACATTGGTCTAAGCTCAAAGTGGACTTTAATTTGCTTCCAGATTTGGACTGTGCTATGTATAATAGGATTGTTACGATAAAGTGACCTCTCCAGATTGACAGGCGACAAAATCACAGCACCAATAGAGAAGGGGTGACACTCCTCACGCTCCATACTAAGCCAGCTGGATGATGGACGTGCGTCATCCAGCAAAAACGTAACAGCGCGGAGGTTAGCGGCCCAGTAATAAAATATAAAATTTGGGAGACAATCCTCCTTCCATCTTGGATTTGCAGAGGTGTTTTTTACCTATCCTGTGTGTTTTATAATCCAAGATGAAAGGATTGATAATTGAGTCCAGTTGTTTATGAAAGGATTTAGGTATGAATACTGGGATGTTCTGGTATAGGTAGAGTAGTTGTGGGAGGAAGACCATTTTAATGGCATTCATTCTTCTGAGCAGAGAAATTGGGAGAGTTCTCCAAAATTGTATGTTTGTCTTGAGTTTTTGCATCAGAGAGGGGAAATTCTCTTTAAATAGTAAGGAGTATTTTTTGGTAACTACAATTCCTAGATAAGTTATCTTCAGAAAAATTTACCTAACTGGAAGATGTTCTAGCCAGGAGGTGTTTTGCAACTTTATATAATGTTTACATACCCTACATTACTCATCTCATATGTATATACTGTACTCTATACCATCTACTGCATCTTGCCTATGCCGCAAGGCCATCGCTCATCCATATATTTATATATACATATTCTTATTCATTCCTTTACACTTGTGTATAAGGTAGTTGTTGTGAAATTGTTAGATTACTTGTTAATTATTACTGCATGGTCGGAACTAGAAGCACAAGCATTTCGCTACACTGGCATTAACATCTAACCTTGTGTATGTTACCAATAAAATTAGATTTGAGAATGTTGAGGGTTCGAATCCTGCTCCCTGCTTGTTTCATTACATTATTATGCCAATCTCAGAGCAAATAGCCTGGATTGTTACACACATCTCGTTCCTCACCCTCTTCTCCGCCCGAGTGGCTCACTTGTGGGCGTGCTGGCAGGATATGGCAGCACCTTCGGTTGTGCGTCAAGAATTTAGCATAGCAAGTTTGTATGATGGTCTGGTTATTTACAGGTAAATAGTATTATACTCTAAACCGATCTGGTGACAAACACATTTTGCTGCCCTGTTTTCAAATCGTCCACATGGCTGGGAGAACCTCCTCAGATTAATGCAGATGAAGGGAGTTAGATATGCATAGTGTACTGTAGTGTACTGTTTTTTTCTGCATATATGAATTACAAATCAGCCTTTACTTAAATCATGTTTCTAGTCTATTGCATAGTTACAATGTGTAATCATTGATGTCCCAGGAGCATGAGTGGTAAACACTGTTGAAGTGTATAATTGTAATACATACATGCAGACACAGCATCATTCAAAGAATGGAGTTTGATACACCTGGTATTGGATATGACTGGAAAAACACTTGCTAAATAGCAAATTTCGTAAATTAACTATGACAAAAAAATATGCACAATCGTTTGTTTCTACATTAACATTTTCTTCTCAATTGTACATTTTTTGCTTGACTCGTTATGACGTTATAATTACTTAGATTTGCTTCCACCGTAATTTTTGTCAGCCATCTTTGCTGAAGAAAGTCACCAGGGACGGGTGGCTCACGTCAAATTCGATATGATTGGTCATATAAAAACCTTGGGACCCAAATGCATAATGAGTGCTCTAACTCCCCCTTGTGGTGGTCTGGAGGAATGACGCCGTGGCGCTGGTTACCTCTAAGTCCCGCGGTGTAAGCGCAGAACTTTTAAAGGAGGAACCACTGTATGTATAGCGGCAATGTTAGTGGAAAGTCAGAGGAAAGTAAGAAGGTTGTAGCAGTGTGTGTATTAGAGTGAGTGAGAGCTGTTGACTAGTGCCATTATTGGCACAGTGTGGAAGAAGGAAGCCAGTGGCTTGAGAGTGTAGGCGACAGCACTCCACCCACCCAGAGAGCAGCGTCAGGCCAGGGGTGGGATATGATCCTACCTGGTAGAGACAGTGACACACACTGCGTAGCTGCGGAGGGAACTCGCTGGAGGAGTTGATAATGGCCAGGAAGAACCGGTCTGTGATCTGGAGAAGGTTCCGCTGGTTCTCCTCAAGGTTCTCTGACTGTTCTAGTCTACAGACAGGGAGGGGACAAAAAGAGAGGAGGCGGGGAAAGAGGATGGGGAGGGTCCTACAACTGTCATTCATGAATGAAATAAAAAGTAAAAATTGCCTTGGTAACTTCCATTTAACAAGGTTACCCCCCCATAATTGCTCAAATCGATGTGCTATCCCTTACCACCACACCAGGCTACCACGGTCTAACTAACTGGTGGAATGCTTCCAGTGAAGGTTCCTACCTGGTTGTGTCCACCTCAAAGCTGATGTTGTGCCACTCTGGGGTGGTGACGACCCCTTTAAGTAGAGGCTCAAGTAGCTTCTGTAGGTACGCCGCCCCGTACACCTGACAAAGGATTTCAACGTTAAAATGGCTTTAAAATGTCATGCTTGGTGTGAGTGCTTCAGGTTCTACCATTTAAAATTGTCTGTATGGGAGAGAAATGTGGTTTTACCTTGAAACAGAAAGTCATGATTTTACTGGCCAGGCTGTTGCCTCTGAACAGAGTCTGCATAGAGTCAGCCAGCTCCACCTCCTTGGAGAACATGTTCCACAGCAGCTGATACAGCAGGTGGCGGGAGTCGAACAGTGTCACCAACACACGGGCCAGCTCGTCCTGAAGAAGACACACGCAGACAAAAACTCAAATACACAAAAATGCGTAAACACCTTACTAGAACTACTAGAACTAACACACTCATACTAGCACAGGGGTGGCCAACCCTTTTCCTGGAGAGCTACATGAGATGCAGGCTTTTTCTCCAGCCTTGCACCAACATGTCTGATTCTACTAATTAATCAGCACCTTGACTAGCAGAAACAGGTGTATTATTGTAGTGCTCTTCAGTGTGAACGTTGGTCACCCTAAGACGAGACAAAAATGACCTAGTGCTCTTTTTCGTACATACCCACTGGGATCCTGGCACCACATTGGCCAGTGCCATGGCGATGGGCAGCTCTCCCTGGTCTCCCATCATGGTGACCAGCTCCACCAGCCTCTCAAAGCGGTCAGCTAGCACCGTCTCTGCCAGTGTGTCAAACTCTGTCCCCTGCTGGAGGATCTTAGTCAGAACCTCCATGAAGGTGGCCCGTGTCTGCAGGTCCTTATGGTAGCCCAGACCTGGAGAAGGATGGATGGTTGGGGGAGGAGTGAGAGAGAGACAGAGCGCCAGAGAGAGATGAAGGGTGGAAGTGGATACAGGGACATTTTAACTGAGGTTTGATTGTTCATTTGGGAATCTATGGTCCTTGGTAGATGGAAGGACTAATGTTATGGTTTTCTGGCACTATAAAAATGTAGCGAATCACTACTGCTAAAGTAGATCACCGATAGAGTGCATTAGTCCGCTGTCCACGTTGGCGTTGAGGAGGTTGGACATGGCCAGGACAGTACAGTGTCTGAGGGAGGCCAGGCGTCGAGACATGCCCCTCTTCCTCCCAACCACCGGCTGGCCATCATCCTCCACCTCACTGCAATCATTCAGCAGGTTCATAAACAGGGTAAAGTACCTGGGTACAGGGGGGTAAAGCAGGGTTCAGAACACTTAACTGTCAGTTTGGATTCAAATTAAGTGCACATTTAAGTTAATGCATTCCTTTACTTCTATACAGAAAACAGAGGGTGTTTTGCGTGTGGAAATGTTACAGCATGCACAGTAAACAGAAAGCCGAAGAGCAGCAACAGATAACTAAGTCGCTCTGGATTAGAGCGTGAGCTACATGACTAAAAGGTAAATGAGTAAAGCATGTTGTAGTTACTTGAGGAAGAGCTGGGACTTGGCCTCCATCAGCTCCACCCCGTCTCCCTCCTCTGGCTGTAGAGGCAGGCCAGCTAACAGAGACACCACCGCCTCCATACTGGCCTGGTCCAGGTCTCTGGTCAGACACTTGATATCGTCATCAGCAGCCTGGTTGGAGGTGCCCATCACCCAGTCTGTCAGGTACTCCACCATCTTGTTCCTGGAAGAGACGTGGTGAGGGGTTGAATTAACAGAAATCGTACAACAAAAAAAGGTTCATTATCGGTAGCCGTTAAAGGGGCAATCAGCAATTGCTACAGACATTTTTGGCCTTATAAACAATGATGTATACCAGAGGTGTGGACTCAAGTCACATGACTTGGATTCAGTCAGACTGAGTCACAAATATGATGACTTGCAACTCGACTTTGACTTTAACACCAATGACTCGTGCCTTATGACTCGACCTGACACCCTCCCCAAATATTAAAAATTATGCTATTAAAAAAAAAGTGTGCAGCGCATCAACTCTTCATTTAACGGATTACAGTTTGAATCGGACAGCAGCCAATCAAATTGTGCCAGCTGAGAAAAAGTTGCGCGTGGCAGTGCAGAGGAACGTCGGTGGGTGAATTCAGATGGAGCCCTTGGAAAGATAACGCTGTATCAACAAAAAACGGATATAAAGATGACGCTGTATCAACAAAAAACAGATATAAAGATGACGCTGTATCAACAAAAAACAGATATAAAGATGACGCTGTATCAACAAAAAACGGATATAAAGATGACGCTGTATCAACAAAAAACGGATATAAAGATGACGCTGTATCAACAAAAAACAGATATAAAGATGACGCTGTATCAACAAAAAACAGATATAAAGATGACGCTGTATCAACAAAAAACAGATATAAAGATGACGCTGTATCAACAAAAAACAGATTGCAACTTGCAAAACATGCGGGAAGAAAATTACAGACGGAGGCGCAACAATTTCCAACTTTGTTCGACATTTGAAGCTGCACAAAGAACGGTAAGTCGTGGCTAATATAGCCGACAGCTATATAATTTATAACTTTACTAGTGTATCATGTAGGCTAACGTAACGTAAAATCAATGAGCCTCCACAAAGTCAGTCAGTGTGGGAACGTGATCATTGCACCCAAGATTGAGCTACAACTGGCTAGGCAGTTGGTAGCCTAAATCCTGCCTGATGTTACTGCTGTTCCTAAAGCCTTTGACATATGTTGGCCTAGTGTAACCACACACACAGTGTGTGTGTGTTAAGGTTGTGGGATTGTGTACAAGCCTACATAGCCCGATAGCGCACCATAGCGATCCTTGATAATCAATCCTTATTTGAGGGGGGGTCTTTCTCATGGCTACCCATGTATTTCCATTGAAATCAAGTTAATTTGGAAAGTAATAAATATATAGATATTTTTAAAAGCATTCATGATTTGCGTAAATGTAATATACTAACTATTACTCTTGTTAAAAATATGAAATGCTATTACATTTGGTGAAGAGCACATTATGACTGGTTAAGGACTCGAAACTTGAGACTTGTAAAACAATGACTTGGTCCCACCTCTGATGTATACCCATTGAGTCTTGAAGAATATAACTTATAAATGCCTCATGAGCTATGTTCAACTGTCGTACCCCATAAAGACCCAAAATATAAGCTTGTTTTACGCCAATGTTTGTAAACAAACAATATAGCCTCAAAACATGGTTAAAACTATAATTTTATATCAGGGATTGTCAGTCCATAGCTTTGTCTATGAATTTGAGAGTGGTTATATTTCTCCAGACCTATCCCTCAGCTTTTTACCAAAACAGGGAGACACTTTTTTATTGTTTGAACTGCTGACTGACACTTTAAGTAGCGTTTAGCTAGTTTGGCTAGTGTTTAGGTCTGTCCAGGAAGGGGTGCTGTCTGTCTCTCACCTGAACTTCATCTCCTGGCAGAAGGACAGGTCGTCTCGTCTCTCCATCATCACCTCCACCAACTGGCACAGCTTGGTCTTCATCTGGATGGCATGCAATGTGTTGCCGAGGATACGCACGTACCTGGGGGGGGGGTGAGATAAGACTGAATAAGGTCCTGAAGATGGACAACTGATTAGGCATTTCAGAAGCTGAGAGTTAAAAAAAATTATATTATTTCACCTTTATTTAACCAGGTAGGCTACAACTGCGACCTGAGTGAGTGAGTGTCTCTCACCTGACCAGGTTGAGCATCATGGTCTCTATGCTGGCCTGTCCCAGGTGCTCTGAGCTGCCCTCAGCATGGTTGTCCAGTAGGTTCTTCATGATGGCGATGGTCTGTTCTACAAACTGCGTGTTAGTATCATTGATGGGGACCTGCAATAGTACAGAGACAAATCCATTAAATCAGTCTTAACTACATTCCTGCTAATGTCAACGGACCAATATTTGATAAAGAACTAATAAAATGTGATATGCTGATTGCAGCAGCCTACCTTTCCTAATAAGATTTTCTATGCTAATAGATTTCAAATCATTGGTTAACGTGCCCCCATCCTCCTCCCCAGCCCATCCACTTACCGGCCCCTGTGTGTCGAAGAAGCGTCCGATGCTGTTCCTGAGCTTGTTGAAGAGCATGTGGTAGAGGACCGGGCTGAGCTCCAGCCCCAGCAGCTCCTTGACATTGGTGCGGACATGCAGACCCACCCTCTCATGACCACATACCAGCAGAGCCAGCAGGCGGTCCAGGAACCTGCCCAGGGGGGTCTCAGTGGAGGAAGAGCAGGTGGCTGAGGTTCCAGCGTTGGAGACATCACAGGAGCCCACAGAGACCATTGAGTACTTGCGTTCGCTCATGGGGCCCATGGGGGGGCTGTAGGTGGCAGGGCCACAGGGCTTGCTGCGCTGAGACAGACACACCCCGCCCAGAGCACACAGGAAGCCTGTCATGTTGATCCACTCCTGCAGGGGGAGACAGTGAGCAGGTATTTAGGTAGAGTTTGGAGCAGTGGTTCCCTGTGTTATTTTTATTAACGGTGAAACAAACCTAAATCCTGAAATTGAAGTGCTTTTACCTGACCGTCCTCCACCTTGTTTTTGGGGAAGTTAAGAATCTGTTTGGTGTCCTGCTCCCATTTTGCAAGCGTGTCCTCCCATGCCTGGGGTGAGACATGGAAACAAGGAGGGATACGTCAAATACTAGAGGGATGTAAGCAAGGATAAACTGTATTTAATGTTTCTCTATTCTTTCACACCTCAGTGTTTCCTGTAGTGGGGTGCTCTATCCTTCTCAACAAGGCCATCACTCTCTTCTGCAGGGTGGAGCGTCCTACCAAACACATAGTGGAACACGTAGAGGGAGTCATTTTCTGAAAGCATTGGCCTATATAGTGACTCTCAGACCACGTTAAAGTGGTCTACAAAACACAATGTTTTTACTGACCGGTGGCCATCATGTTGCTGACGGAGGCAAACTCTGTGAAGGTGGCGTAGTTGGGCAGGATGGTTTGGACGGGCACCTCGTCAGCGGAAGAGCGGATGTCAGCCTCCTCACACAGGTGTCTGAAGCAGGACATGGCCACCAGCACAGCCTCGGTGTCAGGGCTCCACAGAAACATGTATAGACACACCTCCAGTTTGGTCTGGGCCTGTCTGCAGATGGGGATTCCACTGCCCTGCGTGGCACACTCCTGGAGGAGCAGAGAGGAGTTAGACATGTCCAACACACGCAAAACTCTCTAGACGGTTTTCCAGACCTAAGCCTCGTCCTAGACTAAAAATAATGTTTAATGGAGATTCTCCATTGAAAGTGCTTTTTAGCCCTCAATGGTTATTCTCATGTGAGGTTAGAGCCCTTGACCTCACCTTGTTCTTGAGGAGGAACTTGTTCCTGCAGATAAGGATCTCCCTCAACCACTTCAACACCTCCGTACTGTTCACCATCTGGTGACCAATCAGCTTCTTACATATCAGGAAGAGAACCTGGGAGCTGCAATGGGATAGGCCAGTGTTAAAGCCCAATGGAATCTCAACACATGCCCCTAAAGACTGGGACTACTACTGAATCCATGACCAGTGTGTCTGTCTACATGGAATATCTCTGGACTGAAAAGCCAATAGAACTAAACCATGTCCTTGTACCTGATGTCCCAGAAGGTTTCAATGGGGGCCTCAGGGTTCCACAGCTCAATGGTCTCAGGCAGGTGCAGCACCAGCAGAGCCTGGCCAGGGAGAAACAGATACAGAGAAATGTGCCTTACTTGAAGTTGACAATTCAATGCTAGGGAATAGAGTTAAAATGGACAGAATGAGAAAGAATAAAGTAGCAGAGTGGATGGAGTGAGAGTAAGAGAGAAGGAGTATAAACTGACCTCCATGGCTTCCTGGGAGAGCTGGGCTGTGTTGGCCAAGGGCACCAGCTGCACCAGGCCTGCGATCAGCTCTGCTGTGCTGCTCTGAGTCTCCTGAGCCTGCTTCCCTGGGTTCTACAACACACACGTTAAACATGCATGTATGGGTGAAAGTAAGGGCAGAGAGGAAACACAAACATTCACACAATTGGAAGGGAGGGTGTAAAACTATTCAAAACAGAGCCAAGGGACATTGTCTCAGTATGTATGTGGTGGTTGGTGTAAGACGTACGTGCAGCATGAGTTTGGGGTCGGCGTGGATGAGTTTGACCAGGACGAGAAGGAGGCACTTGTAGCTGCGTGTGTCCAGATCTGTGGTTCTCTCTTTGAACTTAAGGCTGGTGGTCATCTTCTCTTTAAATGACAGACTCTGTCAGAGAGAGAAGTTGTACCTTTAGGTATAACTAAGACATACTTGTCCTAGGAGGTTGGCTTATATAGGAAAACAAAAGGTAAGTGGGTTTCCAACAATTGGTGCGACAGTGAGTGTGAATGTGAGTGTGTGTGTGGTCCCTTTCTCACCGGTGTCATGCGTTGTGGGGCGTGTGTGTGAAGGCCTTGCATCACTCGGCTCAGAGTGTCTGAGAACATTAGTCGCAGCTCTCCAGAGTAGCAGTACACTGCATCAATCTTAGACCACCAGTCCAGATCAGACTGAAGGACGAAGAGGATAAAAGAGAATTAATATTGCACTGCTGTAGGAACGGCAATTGAGCTCAACACCGTCCTATCAACTGTACTTAGACTGAACTTGGTAGTAAGTAGTAGTGGAGACGGTACACACTTACATTGGTGATGATTCTGTGCAGGGAGTTGACCAGAACAAAGTGAAAGGTAGAGGGGGAGGACGAGGCCAAACAGACCTAAGGAGATTAATAAAGACAATGTTGTCAAAATTGCCGCTTTGACAGTGTCATGACTGTCCTGATCAGGTCAGGTTACAGGAGACCACAACCCTACAGATTATCTCTCAACCCCAACAGATGAGGAGAGATCTAGGGGTCTGAAGATGTGGGGGTTTTATGACCCCTCACACCCATGGCCACAGAAAACATTCCCTCTCACTATGGAGAACCAGCCTCAGAACTTTAAACATGCAATAAAGGGACTTTGGAACAATGGTTTCCGTCAACTACAATGGTGGTCATGACGATACATTTTCATATTCCATCTATGTCATTTTTGTTTTATGATTAAAGGTTAATAGATTACGTTATTATGAAAACATTGTAACGTTAAGAGTTTTCCTCGTATATGCTTGATGTTTATACATTGTACGTTGTGTGGAAAATGTCCAAATCAAAGAGAATGTTTCGGTAGAGATGAAATGTGAAGTTAGTTGTCTAAAATTGGATTTGAGTAAAATCTAGACCTTGCCCCTCAAACTTGGTACGCCCAGAGAATTGCCCTGAAGGCGGTAACGCCCACTTCTGACCCGAGGGTATAAAACCTGTGAGTGCAGAATTAACATACATGACTAAGTGACCCGAGCTGCAGCCAAAGGTCTAAAAGGTCAACGAACACAAAACGCAACAAGTTGAAGACAAAGAATCTTTTTCTACCCAAGCTACGGATGAGTAGCGTGTCTAAGCGGGTGTATTCAAGCCGAACCACCTAGCCTCCACTCCCCATCGAATCGTGGTATCTACACTCTTTCATCTTTACGCTGTGAGCTCTGAGCTACAGAGCTATCTGTCCTCCGAAGACCCCTTCCAGAGCGAGGACAAAGGAACAGGCCAGTAAGCCAAAAGGACACGGACATCGTGTCGTGAGGACACCTAGAGAGGTGCGCAAGAGAAGTGCGTCATTGAGCAGCTTGAACGGTCCACGCGGGAAAATCCACGGAGACCTTCCACAAGTAATTACATCATTATATTCTGACTCATAACAGCGGCAGTTTGGGGCAAGGCTAGGGTTAGAATGAGCATAGCTGACAATTTCACCCAAATGTATATTCCTCGTGTACTCTCTCTTTCTCTCTCTTTTAAATCCCCATTTTGGGTAACACGCGCCCTAGTGTGTTGGCCCGTTATACTAAGTTCTAATCAATAGCCTAGAATGTGTTTTTGTGTATGTGTATCTTTTATCATCATTTTAGCTTTTTAGTAAATAAACATTCAACTAAGATTGGTGTGGTGCGAATTCATTAGTGAGACCCGGGTCCGTGCAGAATCCCGGGCTATACGACGTTCAGAACGAGACTGTTAGAGGCAACTGGTTAATTAGCGGCTGTGGTAAAATCGATATTCTGATATTCTTTGAGTTAATTTGGGAAATAGAAACTCAATAAAAACTAGTTTTCCCATGGTGCCCCAGGTTAATGAGTTAATAATTGCTTGATTCAGTTAATCACGTAATTAGAAACGTGTAATCATTCGATGAGCAACAGTCGCCACATTAACTAATACAACGTCACGACAACAGTGAGGTAAAGCATAATTCAGACATGGTCTGCACATTTCTCAACCGATGCACTGATCTGAGCAGACTGACTGACCTTAAAGTGGTGGTTGTTGTGAGGGTTGATACGGAAACAGGAGACGAAGCAGTCGATCATGAGGTCCACGTCTGCATTCTGGCTGCCTGCCCCACGAGAGAAGGGCTTGGTGGGGCTGAAGAGCAGGGCCTGATGGAATAGATAGGAGGAAGAAGCTGCATGTCACCATCTGCAATATCAGAGGTGTGGATGAACCAATTTCACAATTAACCATTCCGCAAGGGGCATTGTGTAGTTCTGAGATGATTGGATGGGTATTAGAAAAATGGTCATAGCTCCATAGCGGTAGCACTAGCACAACAGTTGCACTTCTAAAGGTCTAAGGGGTAGCCGTAGGCATATCAATTAGGGTTTACCGTTCAGGACGTTGTAGATAGAAATGTCTATAAAGAAAAGGACATTGTCAATTTTACTCCACGACATAAATGACGAACATAAAACCCAGACAAGCATCCACAAGCATTGCTACACTCGCAATAACATCTGATAACCATGTGTATTTGATTTGACACCACTGCTGTAGCATTCCCTAGCCCCCAGATGGCAACAGAGTGGTTGGTCGTTCTGACCTTGAGGTCCACCACAAAGGACTGCACCAGGAGGAAGATGCCTGAGTGGTCCTCCAAGTTGATGTAGGTGGAGGCCTTGCACAGTTTGACACAGGCGATGGCAGCACTCTCTGTTAGTTGCTTGCTGCCCCCCTGGCCTGCTAGGGCCTTCCTCAAGCTCTCCAGGAACAGCTTCTGTAGCAAGACAGAGAAAGCAACTATAAGTCACACTACCTATTTAATCTCAGCGTGTGTGTGTTCTCTCATCTCACCTTGTTGGCCTTGCTCTCCTCCACCACCTCTCGAGAGATGATGTGTGTGATCTCGGGACAGAGGATGAGGAGGATGATCTGTAGAGGCCACACCGCTGCCTTCCTCTTGGCACTCTCAGCAAAGCTGTCCACCAGGTCAAACAGCCTCTCCGCAGCATCTAAAGGGAGTGCACAGAGACAGACAGACACACACGAGTGAGATAGCCCTAAACTCACCTAACGTCTTGAGTGTCCTTAACTGTTCCCTACAGTCCCTTTGAATCCGTTTTGAGATTTAACATGGAACTTTTTTAATAAGTGCATGTTGTGACAGTATCTGTTTCAGTCCAATACAAGGCTATTGAGAATACTGACCTGCCATGTCTGTCTGTGGTCTCTGGTAGAGCGTGGTAAACTCATCAGGGTAGTTCTCCACCCAGTTCCAAAAGGCCTGCGGAGGAACAAAAACATTTAACTGACAGTAGCTACAGTACCAGTCAGTCACAAGTTTGGACACACCTTCTCATTCAAGGGTTTTTCTTCATTTCTACATTGTAGAATAATAGTGAAGACATCAAAACTATGAGGAATGATTTTCCAACAGTCTTGAAGGAGTTCCCACATGGTCCAACTCATCCCAAACCTTCTCAATTGGGTTGAGGTCGGATGATTGTGGAGGCCAGGTCGGCTGATGCAGCACTCCATCACTCTCCTTTGGTCAAATAGCCCTTACACAGCCTGGAGGTGTGTTTTGGGTCATTGTCCCACTAAGCGCAAACCAGATGGGATGGTGTATTAATGCAGAATGCTGTGGTAGCCATGTTGGTTAAATGTGTCTTGAATTTTAAACAAAGACATGGCGGTTAGAACCAAAAATCTAAAATT
Source organism: Salvelinus namaycush (assembly GCF_016432855.1). Classification (NCBI taxonomy): domain Eukaryota; kingdom Metazoa; phylum Chordata; class Actinopteri; order Salmoniformes; family Salmonidae; genus Salvelinus; species Salvelinus namaycush. Next base: position 28,242,611 of record NC_052340.1, on the reverse strand, counting down.
TGGACTCCTCAGACAAAAGGACAGATTTACACTGGTCTAATGTCCATTGCTCGTGTTTCTTGGCCCAAGCAAGTTTCTTATTATTTGTGTCCTTTAGTCGTGGTTTCTTTGCAGCAATTCGACCATGAAGTTTCCTCTGGACAGTTGATGTTGAGATGTGTCTGTTACTTGAACTCTGTGAAGCATTTATTTGGGCTGCAATTTCTGAGGCTGGTAACTCTAATGAATTTATCCTCTGCAGCAGAGGTAACTCTGGGTCTTCCTTTCCTGTGGTGCTATGATGAAACTGATAACCAGTTCATCATAGCGCTTGGAAGGTTTTTGCGATTGCACTTGAAGAAACATTCAAAGTTGTTGAAATGTTCTGTATTGACTGACCTTCATGTCTTAAAGTAATTATGGACTGTTTCTCTTTGCTTATTGGAGCTGTTCTTGCCATAATATGGACTTGGTCTTTTACCAAATAGGCCTATCTTATGTATACCACCCATACATGTCACAACACAACTGATTGGCTCAAATGCATTAAGGAAAGAAATTCCACAAATTAATAAGACACACCTGTTAATTGAAATGCATTCCAGGTGACTACCTCATGAAGCTGTTAGAGAGAATGCCAAGAGTGTGCAAAGCTGTCATCAAGGCAAAAGGTGGCTACTTTGAAGAATCTCAAATATATTTTGAATTGTTTAACACTTTTTTGGTTACTACATGGCTGCATGTGTTATTTCATAGTTTTGATGTCTTCACTATTACTATTATTCAACAATGTAGAAAAAAATAACTGGAATGAGTGACTGGTACTATACGTTTCCATGAACTTGTCCAGTTATTTTTTTACAACATTTAGAACATTTGCATAGAAAATATATCATCTGCCTGCTACGGTGCATTTCCATTCAACTGTCTTGTCGATAAAAACAGTTGGACGTAAAGACGTCCCCAATTTTTTTTAAACTAAAATTATGGCCAAAACCTAGGTGTCGAATAAACATGAAATTTGTTTAGGCAATTTGCGCATTAATAAATTGGTGACAGCCTGTCTGCCCTCCCTCCTATCTGCTTCATGTCTGTTAGCCCTCCCTCCTATCTGCTTCATGTCTCAGGTAGCCCTCCCTCCTATCTGCTTCATGTCTCAGGTAGCACGCAAAATCCAGCATGGAAATAATGTAAGAATTGACTAATACATGCCATATTTAAATAAGTCTCATGTGGCAACGTATTGCAATGGTCCGTGCCATGGTGAACCTTGCACTCCTGTAAAATAATTGGATAGTGCAACTTGCATTCAGCCAACCAAAAAAGCAAGTCAAAGCAATTCAGGCCTTCTTGAAAGTCAGGATAATCCTTGTCCTGCAAAGATATGTTATTTTGAAGTTTAAAAAAAATGGATTTAGCAATTAACTGTGATGATTGTGGACTTCAGGAAACAGAAGAGGGAGCACCCCCCTATCCACATCGACGGGACAGTAGTGGAGAAGGTGGAAAGTTTTAAGTTCCTCGGTGTACACATCACGGACAAACTGAATTGGTCCACCCACACAGACAGCGTTGTGAAGAAGGCGCAGCAGCGCCTCTTCAACCTCAGGAGGCTGAAGAAATTCGGCTTGTCACCAAAAGCACTCACAAACTTCTACAGATGCACAATCGAGAGCATCCTGTCGGGCTGTATCACCGCCTGGTACGGCAACTGCTCCGCCCACAACCGTAAGGCTCTCCAGAGGGTAGTGAGGTTTGCACAACGCATCACCGGGGGCAAACTACCTGCCCTCCAGGACACCTACACCACCCGATGTCACAGGAAGGCCATAAAGATCATCAAGGACAACAACCACCCAAGCCACTGCCTGTTCACCCCGCTATCATCCAGAAAGCGAGGTCAGTACAGGTGCATCAAAGCAGGGACCGAGAGACTGAAAAACAGCTTCTATCTCAAGGCCATCAGACTGTTAAACAGCCACCACTAACATTTAGCGGCCGCTGCCAACATACTGACTCAACTCCAGCCACTTTAATAATGGGAAGTGATGGAAATTATGTAAAAATGTACCACTAGCCACTTTAAACAATGCCACTTAATATAATGTTTACATACCCTACATTACTCATCTCATATGTATATGTATATACTGTACTCTATATCATCTACTGCATCTTGCCATCTTTATGTAATACATGTATCACTAGCCACTTTAAACTATGCCACTTTATGTTTATATACCCTACATTACTCATCTCATATGTATATACTGTACTCTATACCATCTACTGCATCTTGCCTATGCCGTTCTGTACCATCACTCATTCATATATCTTTATGTACATATTCTTTATCCCTTTACACTTGTGTGTATAAGGTAGTAGTTGTGGAATTGTTAGGTTAGATTACTTGTTGGTTATTACTGCATTGTCGGAACTAGAAGCACAAGCATTTCGCTACACTCGCATTAACATCTGCTAACCATGTGTATGTGACAAATAAAATTTGATTTGATTTGATTTAACTGTGTAGTGGGGTTTTATAGTTGTGTCTGGCATCACATGCCCCGCGTACCTTCTAAATTATTAGTCAATCATTTATTTTAAATACATTGTTTTCATCATCATTTGCCAAATAAACCTGGGTCAATGGTAACCTGCATAGTGATGTCCTCAATGTGGAACATTTTATTTTCAACATTTCACCAGCAGCCAAGAGGTGGCAGTAGTGAAAACCATGAATAACATAATACACCAACTTCATAAACACAAAACAGCAGCACTGAATACAGATATATTGGCACACAAACCTTTTCCAAACTGTTAATGACAGCAAGTTGGGCAGGTTTCTTCAGGGCTTTGAATTTGAATACCGTTTCTGAGAGGACGCAGTGAAAAGTAATAGAGTATTAGCAAAAAACATCAAAACACACAGAATCCAGGAGTTCAAAAATACATGACATACAGGGAATTGAGTGAGTAGCTACCTTGGAGCAGTCTTTTAAGTTTGAAGCAGTCCACATTGATGTACTGCATGAGCTCTATATCATGGACATCCACAGTGTCTTCTGAGCAGACTGTCAGCTCCTGCAACCTGGGGGAGAATACAATGGATAAGGAATTTTAGACACTGCCAAGGAACAAGTTCATCCTGTCAAACATGAAATCCTGAGATTTTATTCTACCACAGCTTCTCATTAGAAAGGAGGGAAAGAAGAGGGCGTGGAAGAGAGGGAAAAGAGGACAACCTTGTAGAGAGGCTGCCTTTTTGACATCCCATCATCCTTCAAGACAGAACACTGACATGTGTATCAATGATGTGAAACGTTCAGAATGTTGCAGATAGAAACATTGCCCCCGACGAATGATGTGGCGGTCCTCGTCTCAATTATTCCAACTTACAGTGCATTCGGAAAGTATTCAGACCCCTTAGTTTTCTACAGCCTTATTCTAAAATTGATTAAATTGTCCCGCCCCCCCCTTATCAATATACACACTATGCCGCACAATGACAAAGCAAAAACTGTTTTTCAGAAATGTTTGAAAATATATCTTACATTTGCATAACTATTCATACCCTTTACTCAGTACTTTGTTGAAGCACCTTTGGCTGTGATTACAGCCTTGAGTCTTCTTGGGTATGACACTACAAGCTTGGCACACCTGTATTTGGGGGGTTTCTCCCATTCTTCTTTGCAGATCCTTTCAAGCTCTGTCAGGTCGGATGGGGAGCGTCGCTGCACAGCTGTTTTAAGGTCTCTCTGGAGATGTTCGATCGGGTTCAAGTCCGTGCTTTGGCTGGGCCACTCAAGGACATTCAGAGACTTGTATTGAAGCCACTCCTGCGCTGTCTTGGCTGTGTGCTTATGGTCGTTGTCCTGTTGGAAGGTGAACCATCACCCAAGTCTGAGGTCCTGAGCAGGTTTTCATCAAGGATCACTGTACTTTGCGCCGTTCATCTTTCCCTCGATCCTGACTAGTCTCCCAGTCCCTGCCACTGAAAAACATCCCCACAGAATGATGCTGCCACCACTCTTCACCGTAGGGATGGTGCCAGGTTTCCTTCAGATGTGACGCTTGGCATTCAGGCCAAATAGGTCAATCATGGTTTCATCAGACCAGAGAATCTTGTTTCTCATGATCAGAGAGTCCATTATGTGCCTGTTGGCAATCTCCAAGCAGGCTGTCATGTGCCTTTTACTGAGGAGTGGCTTCCGGTTCTCCTATCTCCACATATGAACTCTAGAGCTCTGTCAGAGTGAACATCGCGTTCTTGGTCACCTCCCTGACCAAGGCCCTACTCCCCTGATTGCTCAGTTTGGCCACGCGGCCAGATATAGGAAGAGTCTGAGTGGTTCCAAACTTCTTCCATTTAAGAATGATGGAGGCCACTGTGTTCTTGGGGACCTTCAATGCTGCAGACATTTTTTGGTACCCTACCCCAGATCTGTGCCTCGAAACAATCCTGCCTCGGAGCTCTACGGACAATTCCTTCGACCTCACGGCTTGGTTTTTGCTCTGACATGCACTGTCAACTGTGGGACCTTATCTAGACAGATGTGCGCCTTTCAAAATCATTATCCAATCAATTGAATTTACACAGCTGAACTCCAATCAAGTTGTAGAAACATCTCAAGGATGATTAATGGAAACAGGATGCACCTGAGCTCAATTTCAAGTCTCATAGTAAAGGGGCCGAATACTTCTGTAAATAAGGCTTTTTTTTTGCAAAAATGTTTTAAAACCTGCTTTCGCTTTGTCATTATGGGCTTTTGTGTGTAGATTGATGAGAATAAGGCTGTAAATTAACAATGTGGAAAAGTCAAGGGGTCTGAATACTTAGCAAATGCACTGTATGTTGTGTGGAAAGACATTTCATTTGTAAGTACTGAAATTATATAAGTTGTCATGGTAAACTTGTTGCTCATGAGAGGCTGCAAATATTCACCAAATTTCATGACAATAACTCAAAAGGGACAGGAAATATCCTTGTTTAACTTCTCTAGGGTAGGGGGCAGCATTTGGAATTTTAGATGAAAAGCATGCCCAAATTAAACTGCCTGCTTCTCGGGCCCAGCAGATATGATATGCATATAACTGGTAGATTTGGATATTAAACACTCTAAAGTTTCCAAAACTGTTAAAATAGTGTCTGTGAGTATAACAGTACTGATTTGGCAGGCAAAAACCTGAGAAAAATCCATTCAGGAAGTAGTTTTTTTTTTTTTTTTGTAGTTTTCTATTCAATGCCATTACAGTATCCATTGACTTAGGACTCAAATTGCAGTTCCTATGCCTTCCACTAGATGTCAACAGTCTTTAGAAATTGTTTCAGGCTTGTATTCTGAAAAATGAGGAAGTAAGAGCAGTCTGAATGAGTAGACCCTAAAGTGTCACAGAGCTTTTTCATGCGCGCGACCGAGAGAGTGCCTTTCTTGTTTACCTTTTATATTGACGACGTTATTGTCCGGTTGAAATATTATTGATTATTTAGGCTAAAAACAACCTGAGGATTGAATATAAACATCGTTTGACATGTTTCTATGAACTTTACGGATACAATTTGGATTTGTTGTCTGCCTGTTTTGACTGCGTTTGAGCCTGTGGATTACTGAAGAAAACAAAACGGAGGTTTTTGGATATAAAGAGACTTTATCGAACAAAAGGAACATTTATTGAGTAAATGAATGTCTGCTGAGTGCAACCATATGAAGATCATCAAAGGTAAGGGATTAATTTTATCTCTATTTCTGACTTGTGTAACTCTTCTACTTGGCTGGTTACTGTTTGTAATGATTTGTCTGCTGGGCTATGTTCTCAAATAATCGTACGGTATGCTTTCGCCGTAAAGCATTTTTTAAATCTGACACCGTGGTTGGATTCACAAGAAGTTCATATTTAAACCTATGTAAAATATGTTTGTTTTCTGAATTTTTATAATGAGTATTTCTGTATTTGAATTTGGCGCCCAGCAGTTTCACTGGCTGTTGAAGAGGTGGGACGCTAACGTCTCACGTACCCAAGAGAGGTTAAAGTTTGGAATTTGATAAAATAATTTAAATGTTGAAAGATAATGATTAAATAATTCCACTCTGAAACCTTATAATTGTATGAAATTGATTACAAAATGTCATACAATTATAATCTGATGATGTGTGTAGTTTTAGTCAGAATTAGATTAAACAATGTATCTGTATAGTGGAAAAACACACTGTCTGGGCAAGGCGTAGTTTAGGATTTGAACTTGTGTGTGCCGAAGAAAAAAAACGAGAACAATTAAACTGGGTTTGGACCGACCTGGCTCGGCCCCTGAGATACTTATAGCATAGGGAGTACTTCTCAAGGTTCCCCTAATCTCGGGGGAATGGAACTGTCGGCTGGGTAGTGATACACAGTGGTGAGAACTATGGAGAAGGATAAAACTCACCTACTGTTTGTGTGTATGTATGTGCGTAGGATACCTACTGTTTGTGTGTATGTATGTGCGTAGGATATCTACTGTTTGTGTGGAAGTATGTGCGCAGCTATAAAATGGATGTCTTTGTATAATGGACTTAAGAGCATTCTCGTGAATAAACTGTACTATCTTTTTGCATAAGCTGAGTCTTTGACTAATTATGATTACAGATCTCAGGGATTGGTCAGAGCTATTGATTGTCAGTTATTATCATTGGGATTGAAAATTCTCGTGACAGAATTTCAGTTGATTACTATAGCACCCCACTTGGGCCAATCAGTGCCATTTTATAAATGTCAGATCTCTATGGCTAGACGTATCATTCATCGAAGTGACGAACGTACGGAGACAGATCCACAGTGCCCTCCCAAATTTCATCATGGGGGACAATTAACCTAATAGAACAACAAAACAGGGAATCCTGTTCGCGCTATCTTTACTTTCTATAACGTTGCACCATCCTGAACATCCTGGGTGGGGAGGGAGAAATTTCGTTCATGACTGGGCTAACAGTTCAGTCACAGTGACCTTGTCCATGACTGGCTGCTAAATGGAATTGCTTAGGTACACAAACAAGTTAACTTCTCACATGGCATGAGCAGGAATGGGGGCCCAAACAGTCTCCTCATCATTACTTCTGAGTGCATAAAATAATATGTAATACTACACTTCTGGGAAAATCAGGTCTAGTGGAACTTTTTAAAAAGCAGAAATACATTTTTTAACAAAAGACAATAACGTAGATCAGTTGCCATGGACCTTGGAAGAACAACAGGGTGGGCAGGCTTTTGTTCCAGCCCTGTACTAACACACCTGATCAACTGGGAGTTCTGTAGCTACTCAGGATCAGGGTTAGCATTACCTGGTGGAGATGCGGCTGAAGACAGCGTTGAAGTTGTTGCAGCTGAGGGAGAAGAGGACCCCTGAGGCGGAGGCACGGAGTTCTGCAGCGTGCTGGTGGCCCTCGCGGTACGTGTGGATGAAGTGACAGATCTCAGGCAGCAGCTGCTTCACCAGCATGGTCTCGTCCAGACGTAGGCAGTCCTTGGATTGCTGGGGGGACAGGGGGAAGAGGAAGACAAAGAAAGAGAAAAGGAAAACCATGAGGAAAGTGTGTGCGCAGGCTGGCTTCTTTAGGTTCTCTGAGAAAACAAGGAGTGCTTTTCAGGTTATCAGTGGCAACTTCTCACATACAGTCGTGGCCAAAAGTTTTGAAAATGACACATTTTAATTTCCACAAAGTTTGCTGCTTCAGTGTCTTTAGATATTTTTATCAGATGTTACTATGGAATACTGAAGTATAATTACAAGCATTTCATAAGTGTCAAAGGCTTTTAATGACAATTACATGAAGTTGATGCATAGATCAATATTTGCAGTGTTGACCCTTCTTTTTCAAGACCTCTGCAATCCACCCTGGCATGCTGTCAATTAACTTCTGGGCCACATCCTGCCTGATGACAGCCCATTCTTGCATAATCAATGCTTGGAGTTTGTCAGAATTTGTGGGGTTTTGTCTGTCCACCCGCTTCTTGAGGATTGACCACAAGTTCTCAATGGGATTAAGGTCTGTGGAGTTTCCTGGCCATGGACCCAAAATATCGATGTTTTGTTCCCCGAGCCACTTAGTTATCACTTTTGCCTTATGGCAAGGAGATCCATCATGCTGGAAAAGGCATTGTTCGTCACCAAACTGTTCCTGGATGGTTGGGAGAAGTTGCTCTCGGAGGATGTGTTGGTACCATTCTTTATTCATGGCTGTGTTCTTAGGCAAAATTGTGAGTGAGCCCACTCCCTTGGCTGAGAAGCAACCCCACACATGAATGGTCTCAGGATGCTTTACTGCTGGCATGACACAGGACTGATGGTAGCGCTCACCTTGTCTTCTCCGGACAGGCTTTTTTCCGGATGCCCCAAACAATCGGAAAGGGGATTCATCAGAGAAAATGACTTTACCCCAGTCCTCAGCAGTCCAATCCCTGTACCTTTTGCAGAATATCAGTCTGTCCCTGATGTTTTTCCTGGAGAGAAGTGGCTTCTTTGCTGCCCTTCTTGATACCAGGCCATCCTCCAAAAGTCTTCGTCTCACTGTGCGTGCAGATGCACTCATACCTGCCTGCTGCCATTCCTGAGCAAGCTCTGTACTGTTGGTGCCCCGATCCCGCAGCTGAATCAACTTCAGGAGACGGTCCTGGCGCTTGCTGGACTTTCTTGGGCGCCCTGAAGCCTTCTTCACAACAATTGAACCGCTCTCCTTGAAGTTCTTGATGATCCGATAAATGGTTGATTTAGGTGCAAGCTTACTGGCAGCAATATCTTTACCTGTGAAGCCCTTTTTGTGCAAAGCAATGATGACGGCACGTGTTTCCTTGCAGGTAACCATGATTGACAGGAAGAACAATGATTCCAAGCACCACCCTCCTTTTGAAGCTTTCAGTCTGTTATTCGAACTCAATCAGCATGACAGAGTGATCTCCAGCCTTGTCCTCGTCAACACTCACATCTGTGTTAACGAGAGAATCACTGACATGATGTCAGCTGGTCCTTTTGTGGCAGGGCTGAAATGCAGTAGATATGTTTTTGGGGGATTCAGTTCATTTGCATGGCAAAGAGGGACATTGCAATTAATTGCAATTCATCTGATCACTCTTCATAACATTCTGGAGAATATGCAAATTGCCATCATACAAACTGAGGCAGCAGACTTTGTGAAAATGTATATTTGTGTCAGTCTCAAAACTTTTGGCCACGACTGTACTTTGGATTTATCCAGCTGGATATGCAATACATGTATGTGGGTTAAGTGCCTCTCTCAGGGGCAAAAATACAGCATGTCCCACCTGGGATTCACCAGCGTTCCCATTGGCTCATTTCCAAAACTCGTGGGGTCAAACTGGCAGCCTCATACTAGGACAGATTGCATACAACTGCATTCAAAACCTGTTGCTCACCCTTATGTAAGAAATAGTCGAACACAAAACGAGACAAATACAATACTTAAATCTTAAAACGTAAGATGTCAAATTCAAAACGCGAATTCCATAGCGTCCATGAGGGGAGCAGCTGGCTTCCATCTGACAACATGCACTAATGAAAAACCTATACAGGAAACTTCCGGGAATCCCATTGGAGGCAGTGAAAGCACTAACAAAAGTCAAGGAAACATCTGCAAATGTAATCTTCTGCTGAACCGTCACAGAACAGATGAGAGCAGAGGCACCTATTTCAGAGGTGAAGATAAAACAAGACTGAAGGAAGGGGTTTAAGTGTATTAACAGAGGTCTGTCTGGAAAAAGCAGAGAGACAGAACAGAGATCCAGCCAACCAATGTAATGCAGCCGTTGTGTTGGAAGACCCATAGCGTTTTAGAATATTGGTGCAAGAAGAGCCAATATATTGAGGCCAGTGCTCTTGACTGATAATATTCAATAACAGAAAACTGTTTGAGTTGGGAGGACTAAAAACTAAAATGGAGAACAGTTTATACACAAACAACTGTAGTGGGATAAGTTAGCAGACCAACTAAAGGTAATGTAAGGAGGGACTGTATGGGGGTTTCCTCACCGATGCTAGGCACTTCTCCAGTGTATCCAGGATAATTAGCTGGGAGAGGTAGAGGTTCTTCTCAGCAGCTTCCCCAAATATACGCTGGAGGGAGGAGAGGTTACAGACACAGATGACACAGTGATTCAGCAAACAACACTTCCAGCCCTTTGTGTGCATCCTACACTTGAGTCGAATTATAGTTTTCACACAATACACATGCCTACTAGAAGGTAGGGTTTAGAGGTCGACCGTTTTTTCAACGACGATGCCGATCATTGGAGGACCAAGAAAAGCCGATACCGATTAAAATCGGTCAATGTTTATATATACAGTGGGGAGAACAAGTATTTGATACACTGCCGATTTTGCAGGTTTTCCTACTTACAAAGCATGTAGAGGTCTGTAATTTTTATCATAGGTACACTTCAACTGTGAGAGACGGAATCTAAAAAATCCAGAAAATCACATTGTATGATTTTTAAGTAATTAATTTGCATTTTATTGCATGACATAAGTATTTGATACATCAGAAAAGCAGAACTTAATATTTGGTACAGAAACCTTTGTTTGCAATTACAGAGATCATACGTTTCCTGTAGTTCTTGACCAGGTTTGCACACACTGCAGCAGGGATTTTGGCCCACTCCTCCATACAGACCTTCTCCAGATCCTTCAGGTTTCGGGGCTGTCGCTGGGCAATATGGACTTTCAGCTCCCTCCAAAGATTTTCTTTTGGGTTCAGGTCTGGAGACTGGCTAGGCCACTCCAGGACCTCGAGATGCTTCTTACGGAGCCACTCCTTAGTTGCCCTGGCTGTGTGTTTCGGGTCGTTGTCATGCTGGAAGACCCAGCCACGACCCATCTTCAATGCTCTTACTGAGGGAAGGAGGTTGTTGGCCAAGATCTTGCGATACATGGCCCCACCCATCCTCCCCTCAATACGGTGCAGTCGTCCTGTCCCCTTTGCAGAAAAGCATCCCCAAAGAATGATGTTTCCACCTCCATGCTTCACGGTTGGGATGGTGTTCTTGGGGTTGTACACATCCTTCTTCTTCCTCCAAACAAGGCGAGTGGAGTTTAGACCAAAAAGCTCTATTTTTGTCTCATCAGACCACATGACCTTCTCCCATTCCTCCTCTGGATCATCCAGATGGTCATTGGCAAACTTCCGACGGGCCTGGACATGCGCTGGCTTGAGCAGGGGGACCTTGCGTGCGCTGCAGGATTTTAATCCATGACGGCGTAGTGTGTTACTAATGGTTTTCTTTGAGACTGTGGTCCCAGCTCTCTTCAGGTCATTGACCAGGTCCTGCCGTGTAGTTCTGGACTGATCCCTCACCTTCCTCATGATCATTGATGCCCCACGAGGTGAGATCTTGCATGGAGCCCCAGACCGAGGGTGATTGACCGTCATCTTGAACTTCTTCCATTTTCTAATAATTGCGCAAACAGTTGTTGCCTTCTCACCAAGCTGCTTGCCTATTGTCCTGTAGCCCATCCCAGCCTTGTGCAGGTCTACAATTTTAGCCCTGATGTCCTTACACAGCTCTCTGGTCTTGGCCATTGTGGAGAGGTTGGAGTCTGTTTGATTGAGTGTGTGGACAGGTGTCTTTTATACAGGTAACGAGTTCAAACAGGTGCAGTTAATACAGGTAATGAGTGGAGAACAGGAGGGCTTCTTAAAGAAAAACGAACAGGTCTGTGAGAGCTGGAATTCTTACTGGTTGGTAGGTGATCAAATACTTATGTCATGCAATAAAATGCAAATTAATTACTTAAAAATCATACAATGTGATTTTCTGGATTTTTGTTTTAGATTCCGTCTCTAACAGTTGAAGTGTACCTATGATAAAAATTACAGACCTCTACATGGTTTGTAAGTAGGAAAACCTGCAAAATCGGCAGTGTATCAAATACTTGTTCTCCCCACTGTATATATATTTGTAATAATGACAATTACAACAATACTGAATGAACACTTATTTTAACTTAATATAATACATCAGTAAAATCAATTTAGCCTCAAATAAATAATGAAACATGTTCAATTTGTTTTAAATAATGCAAAAACAAAGTGTTGGAGAAGAAAGTAAAAGTGCAATATGTGCCATGTAAAAAAGCTAACGTTTAAGTTCCTTGCTCAGAACATGAGAACATATGAAAGCTGGTGGTTCCTTTTAACATGAGTCTTCAATATTCCCATGTAAGAAGTTTTATGTTGTAGTTATTATAGGACTATTTCTCTCTATACCATTTGTATTTCATATACCTTTGAATATTGGATGTTCTAATAGGTACTTTAGTATTGCCAGCCTAATCTCGGGAGTTGATAGGCTTGAAGTCATAAACAGCGCTGTGCTTCAAGCAATGCAAAGAGCTGCTGGCAAACGCTGGAAAGTGCTGTTTGCATGAATGCTTACGATCCTGCTGCTGCCTACCACCGCTCAGTCAGTCTGCTCTATCAAATCTTAGAATTAATTAGAATAACACACAGAAATACGAGCTTAAGGTCATTAATATGGTCAAATCCGGAAACGATCATTTCGAAAACAAAATGTTTATTCTTTCAGTGAAATACGGAGCCGTTCCGTATTTTATCTAACAGGAGGCATCCCTAAGTCTAAATATTGCTGTTACATTGCACAACCTTCAATGTTATGTCATAATTATGTAAAATACTGGCAAATTATTTACGGTCTTTGTTAGGAAGAAATGGTCTTCACACAGTTCGCAACAAGCCAGGCGGCCCAAACTGTTGCATATACCCTGACTCTGCTTGCAATGAATGCAAGAGAAGCGACACAATTTCCCTAGTTAATATTGCCTGCTAACATTAATTTATTTTAACTAAATATGCAGGTTTTTAAAAATACACTTGTGTATTGATTTTAAGAAAGGCAATGATGTTTATGGTTAGGTACATTTGTGCAACGATTGTGCTGTTTTTTGAAAATGCGCTTTTGTTAAATCATCACCCGTTTGGCGAAGTAGGCTGATGACAAATTAACAGGCATAGCATTGATTATATGAAACGCAGGACAAGCTAGTTAACTAGTAATATCATCAACCATGTGTAGTTAACTAGTGATTATGTTAAGATTGATTGTTTTTTATAAGATACGTTTAATGCTAGCTAGCACCTTACCTTGGCTCCTTGCTGCACTCGCGTAACAGGTAGTCAGCCTGCCACGCAGTCTCCTCGTGGATTGAAATGTAATCGCAGTCCAAAAATGCCGATTACCAATTGTTATGAAAACTTGAAATCGGCCCTAATTAAATCAGCCATGCCGATTACTCGGTCGACCTCTAGTAGGGTTGATGACGTGCAATGTAGTGATCCCCATTACTCATGCTAAAGTCAAATAAACAGCTAAATGTGTTAAGTTAAAAGCTCCACTTACCATGTTGTTCACATTTTTTAGTATGTTGGTGAGGCCACTGATGACGAGGGAGAACTTGTTCTTAGAGATGTTGATGAGACATTCCTTGTTGTGCTCTGTGCTGACTTTGGTGTGGTTGTTCTGATGTCCTGTTTTAACGGGAAGCTAAGAGAAGGGGGGAAAAATTGTAAAGTCACAAGAGAATCTAGCCACGGGTGAACGCGTTAGACAGTGGACCACACAGTGCCGTCGGAAAGTATTCAGACCCCTACATTTTCCCACATTTTGTTACGTTAGTCTTATTCTAAGATTGATTAAATTGTTTATTTCTCAATCTACAGGTTTTTAGAAATGTTAGCAATTTTATTTTAAAAATTAAGGAATGGAAATTACATTTACATAAGTATTCAGACCCTTTCCTCAGTACTTTGTTGTAGCACCTTTGGCAGCGATTACAGCCTCGAGTCTTCTTGGGTATGACGCTAAAAGCATGGCACACCTGTATTTGGGGAGTTTCTCCCATTCTTCTCTGCAGATCCTCTCAAGCTCTGTCAGGTTGGATGGAGCACGTCGCTGAACAACTATTTTCAGGTCTCTCTAGAGATGTTTGATTTGGTTCAAGTCCGTGCTTTGGCTGAGCCACTCAAGGACATTCAGAGACTTGTCCCGAAGCCACTCCTGCGTTGTCTTGGCTGTGTGCTTAGGGTTGTTGTCCTATTGGAAGTTGAACCTTCACCCCAGTCTGAGGTCCTGAGCGCCCTGGAGCAAGTTTTCATCAAGGATCTCTCTTAGCACCATTCATCTTTCTCTCGATCCTGACTAGTTTCCCAGTCCCTGAAAAATATCCCCACAGCAGGATGCTGCCACCACCATGCTTCACCTTAGGGATGGTGCCAGGTTTCTTCCAGATGTGATGCTTGGCATTCAGGCCAAATAGGTCAATCATGGTTTCATCAAACCAGAGAATCTTGTTTCTCATGGTCTGAGGGTCCTTTAGGTGCCTTTTGGCAAACTCCAAGCGGGCTGTCATGTGCCTTTTACTGAGAAGTGGCTTCTTTCTGGCTACTCTACCATAAAAGGCCTGATTGGTGGAGTGCTGCAGAGATGGGAGAAACATCCAGAAGGACAACCATCTCCACAGAGGAACTCCGGAGCTCTGTCAGAGTGACCATCAGGTTCTTGGTCACCTCCCTGACCAAGTCCCTTCTCCCCCAATTGCTCAGTTTGGCCGGGCAGCCAACTCTAGGAAGAGTCTTGGTGGTTCCAAACTTCTTCCATTTAAGAATGATGGAGGCCACTGTCTTCTTGGGGATCTTCAATGCTGAATACATTTTTTGGTACCCTTCCCCAGATCTGTGCTCTACGGACAATTCCTTCGACCTCACGGCTTGGTTTTTGCTCTGACATGCACTGTCAACTGTGGGACCTTATCTAGACAGATGTGTGCCTTTCCAAATCATGTCCAATCAATTGAATTTACAGAGCTGGACTCCAATCAAGTTGTAGAAACATCTCAAAGATGATCAATGGAAACAGGACGCACCGGAGCTCAATTTCGAGGCTCATAGCAAAGAGTCTGAATACTTATGTAAATAAGGTATTTCTAACGGCCTCCCGAGTAGCGCCTGCGGTCTAAGGCACTGTATCGCAGTGCTAGAGGGGTCACTACAGATCCGGGTTTGGTCCCCGGCTGTGTTGCAGCCGGCAGCGACCGGGAGACCTTTGAGGCGGTGCACAATTGGCCCAAAGTCGTCCGGGTTAGGCCGGCTGGGATGTCCTTGTCCCATCGCGCTCTAGGACTCCTTGTGGCGACCGGTGCATGCACGCTGGCTTCGGTCACCAGTTGTATGGTGTTTCCTCCGACATCTTGGTGCGGCTGGCTTCTGGGTTAAGCGAGCAGTGTGTCAAGTAGCAATGCAGCTTGGCGAGGGTCGTGTTTCGGAGGACGCATGGCTCTTGACCTTTGCCTCTGCCGAGTCCGCACGGGAGTTGCAACTACGGGGCAAGACTAACTACCAATTGGATGTCACGAAATTGGGGAGAGAAAAGGGGTTAAAAGTGCGTTGTTTTAATACATTTGCAAAAAATCTAAAAACCTGTTTTCACGTCGTCATTATGGGGTATTGTGTGTAGATTGCTGAAGTCAAGGGATCTGAATACTTTCCAAATGCACTATATGCAGCAGGTTTGAGCAAGCCTAATAGAATTACATGAAGCCATGGTTTCACCTTCTTATCCTGTGTTTACACATGTCTACACATCCACACTAAACCTATCCACACTAGACATATCTACATTAAACATTTTTCACACAAGAAGTGTTATGCCACACCTCTCGTGCTATGAGGACGCCTACGACACCTGACGAAGGGCAAGGAACAGACGTCCTGCAGTCAGAACAATGAAGCCCTGTGCTATCAAGAACCTCGCCCTGCCACAACTCTGGTGTACACCCACAGCTGTACACATGCAGGCTGCATCTGTGTGAACACAGACATCACATCCACAGCTGGGCCAGACCTTGTGGGCAGGAGGAGCCCCTTTAAGCTTGCCTTGAGGTGTGGCTGGCTAGTGCGTATGCAGAGCACATCAGGCCTGGAGTGTTAATGAGCCTTAAGCAACAGACCTATGACTGCTTACTATCGGGATCCACTCTACAACTGGGGCCACTCAGGGAGAAACCTGGGCCTGGAAATTAAAGTCCCAAGACAGGGGGTAAGAAAATAATCAGGAGTCTGAACTGGAGTGCACACTGTCCACACAGGACCATCCCTGCTTCATATCTTTCACATCCAGTTCAGCTCCGGTCCGTCCGGGACCACAGACAGTAAGCACTTTGTTTCACAGGCCCGGATTGGAATTTCTAAAAGGTCATGGAGCCATCTCTTCCCTTATGTGCACTTTGGCAGAGCTGATTAACATTGTATACGTACACACCAATGCACTGTGTGCGGATTACATGATCGGGGTAAACAGGGGAAAGGAGAGGAACATTGGATGAGAGGACAGGGCCACGAGAAGAAATGTAATTAAAGTGAGGCCTATTTTTCATGAAAAGATAACGGTTATTGTCCCTCGATGGGAAGTTTAGAACATTCACATTAAGATGAATTATGTATAATTTGTGTAACATAAAACATTTGACTCAATGATCTTCATGCGAATACAAGGGCCTTTCTCTTAGAACACCATACATTCATTCATGGAAGGGACACCATATAATAAGACAATGTTTGTCTGTCTTACCAATTGTTATCCAAAACACAAAATGTATGATACCATTACACAACAATATTACAATGTACGTGTGTAGAGTGTGTGCTAGCGTGCGTGTCTGTACCTGTATGTGTCTCTTCACATTCCCCGCTGTTCCATGAGGTGCATTTATAGCTGTATTTCTTTTATTCGATTCTACTGCTTGCATCAGTTAACTGATGTGGATTAGAGTTCCATGTTGCCATGGCTCTATTTAGTAATTCAGGTGCGACAAAACTACAGCCTATATGACATGCCTTGTTAACAGTGTTACTATAAATTGATTTCAAGGCATTACCTAAGTGAGTTTCAGAGATTGTCATCTGTTATTAGCAAATTATTGATTTCATGAACCTTGTTTCTGAAGCTACATATGTTAACGTTGGCTATTTTTTGCACTTTTCTGGGATGCTTGATTGTTTTCATTGCTTTACCGGCTAGCTTTGCAGAAGTAAACATACTCATGTTATTTATATTAGTGCAGGGTGAGCTGCACACAGTGGACTTCCTACTAGGGTACACCGCCTCAGTGCTAACAGTATAACTGGTTCATAGACACATGATTACTGCATACAATAGATGTGGGATCAGCAGAGGCATTCAGGGCAGTAAGAGGGAAATCAATTAGGTTACTTACATTGGGTCTTCCAACACCCCTGGGATAATGTACATTTGCTGAACCATTATGACATCTCAATGTTAGGGATTAACTGAGCTGTGCTTGGGTCAATGATAAGTAATTGTCTCAAAGCTGCCTTATAATGCTCTGAAAGGATCCAGGAATCCAAATGATTTGGGTGGATCCCATCCTCCTTATAAAATTAGCTTTGCTTCCAGAAGGTAATCAAAATTGTCCAAAACATTTTACACCCAGAGCTGCAAGTCTCGTAGTCAGTTATGGAGGGCTAAAAGTCTGCTGAAACGTTCAAAGCCACGATTTAGGGAGGGCAGAGGGCCAGATATTAAAGGGTGCTTGCTGACCCAATCAGTTCTTTAAAAGCTGTTCTGAGCTGCCCTTTACAATGTCATTGAATCCCACATTAACTATGAGACTCAATTTCCTGATGCTGGTTTAAAATGTTTGGGAGCAGCTTATTGATGTCCATTACTCATGCTCCTGGATAGCAAAGTTTTTGCTCCAAGGACTGAGACATTTCTCACCATTGAACTTCCCAATACAACGGCCGGAGAAGGGAATGGAGAAATCCGCCCATTCCTACCCCTTACACAATTCGTTGAACCTTTCAAGGGCCCACGAGAAGCAGGATAACGTATGCCTTTGGTAACCGGAGATGGGGCACTGCCTGCTGTGGGATGTCTGGACCTGTCAGATCAAGGAACCAGTGCAGTAAAGCCATTCCTTATGTCAATCTGCTCAGAACATCTCACAGTCCCTCCCTTGATTTGCTTGCTAAGAATAGCAACTTCATTCCTGTAATCCTCGCTAGCAAACAATTGCCGCAATGGAACTCCAGATTGTCAACATTGTCCCGGACAAGAGCGTAATACACTCAGCTTCTAAAGCACTGGAAATGTTTGTGCGCTATTCCAAGCGAAGCGGGCTACATTGCAACTGAGCTAGCTAGCTAGCTAGCAGAAGGTGTTGACACAAACACCTATGAACAAAATACAAATAAAAAAATAAACAGGCCAAAGCAACAGGTCGAGGCGCAGGAGGTATCAGAGTTCGTGACAGGAAATATGGCAATTCTGGGCTGTGAGGACAAATACTACTAGGTTGAGGTACTTCTTTCTCATGAATCTACTAGTACATCACATTGGCATCCACCAACCTCTCTGGGGGAGTTTTTTTACATGTATAACAACCAAGACAACTTAGGAATCTGAAGTTGCATACAACTGTGATTTAGACTTACTGTTCAATGTTCACAACCCTTTCAATGTTTCCGGACAAAATAAGCAAGGTTCACACAGAAAATCTGATTCTGAGCATGAACTTCCCCTCATAAAGCCAACACATACAATCCTATGACTTACAGCCCCCATCATCAACTGGCGGACCGGGTACGGACCCAGAACGGGGTCAAAATATATATAGTGTGTATTCAGACCCCTTGACTTCCTCCACATTTTGTTACATCAATTTTAGAAAAAGGCTGTAATTGTTTTTCCCCCCTCAATCTACACACAATACCGCATAATAAAAAAGTTTTACCCTTTGCTAATTTATATATTTATTTTTAAATGGAAATATCACATTGACATAAGTATTCAGACCCTTTCCTCAGTACTTTGTTGAAGCACCTTTGGCAGCAACTACAGCCTCGAGTGTTTTTGGGTATGACGCTACAAGCATGGCACACCTGTATTTGGGGAGTTTCTCCCATTCTTCTCTGCAGATCCTCTCAAGCTCTGTCAGATTGGATGGGGAGCTTTGCTTCACAGCTATTTTCAGGTCTCTCCAGAGATGTTCGATCGGATTCAAGTCCGGGCTCTGGCTGGCCCATTCAAGAACATTCAGGGACTTGTCCCGAAGCCACTCCTGCATTGTCTTGGCTGTGTGCTTAGGGTCATTGTCCTGTTGGAAGGTGAACCGTTACCCCGGTCGGAGGTCCTGAGCACTCTGGAGCAGGTTTTCATCAAGGATCTCTCTGTACTTTGCTCCATTCATCTTTCTCTCGATCCTGACTAGTCTCCCAGTCCCTGCCACTGAAAACATCCCCACAGAATGATGCTGCCACCACGCTTCACCGTAGGGATGGTGCCAGGTTTCCTCCAGACGTGACTCTTTGCATTCAGGCCAAAGAGTTCAATCTTGGTTTCATCAGACCAGAGTATCTTGTTTCTCACAGTCAGAGTCTTTAGGTGCCTTTTGCAAACTCCAAGCGGGTTGTCATGTACCTTTTACTGAGGAGTGGCTTCCGTCTGGCCACTCCACCATAAAGGCCTGATTGGTGGAGTGCTGCAGAGACGGTTGTCCTTCTGGAAAGTTCTCCCATCTCCACAGAGGAACTCTGGAGCTCTGTCAGAGTGACTATCGGGTTCTTGGTCACCTACCGGACCAAGGCCCTTCTCAGCCAATTTCTCAGTTGGCCGGGCAGCCAGATATAGGAAGAGTCTTGGTGGTTCCAAACTTCTTCCATTTAAGAATGATGGAGGCCACTGTGTTCTTGGGGACCTTCAATGCTGCAGATATTTTTTGTACCCTTCCCCCAGATCTGTGCCTTGACACAATCCTGTCTCGGAGCTCTACGGACAATTCCTTCAACCTCAAGGCTTGGTTTTTGCTCTGACATGCACTGTCAACTGTGGGAATTTATATAGACAGATGTGTGCTTTTCCAAATCATGCTCAATCAATTGAATGTACCACAGATGGACTCCAATCAAGTTGTAGAAACAACAAGGATACTCAATGAAAACAGGATGCACCTGAGCTCAATTTCGAGTCTCATAGCAAAGTGCCTGAATACTTAAGTAAATACGGTATCCGTTTTTTTATTTTTATAAATTTGCTTAAAAAAAAATGTTTTAACTGTTTTCGCTTTGTCATTATGGAATAGTGTGTGTAGATTGCCAAGGAAAATGTTTTATTTAATCAATTTTATGATAAGGCTGCACTGTATATTTATTGTATTTTTTTACTTGGTCAGGCTTCAACCCCTGGTATCATATAAACACGCAAGACATGGAAGAATGCATAGAATTCCAGGAAATTAGCTTTAAAAACAGCAGCAAAAATCTCTGCCCCATGCAAAATGTGTAGAATTGTGGGCAATTGACTTCGAAACGGAAACATTCTCTTAACGCCAACAAGAGGGGTGTGAACAGTTTGGGGTTGCGAGGTGGGGGTTTGTTACTACGCCAATAAATTATATTATCCATCCAGACCTTTGACACCTTGGAAATGTGTGTGACCGGACCTTCTCAAATAGTACTCGAGTACCCCTGACTTAGAGGCCTCTAAATGGTCTTAACACAAGGTGGTTTTAATCCCTTATTATATTTTCATCAAACTGTAATAAGCCGAGCAGAGCCGCTAAGTCTGGGTACAATACCCCTCTGTGCTACAGAGTCCCTCTGTAGCCTCTGAAACCAGAGGCCCAGAACCTACCCAAACTGAACACAAAGTGCTGATATTCCCTTTCAAAAAGGCAAATAAAGGGAGGTATGAGATAGAGTCTTATACCTGAAGTTGTACTGGAGTTGAGAGCAGTTGACAGTGCGCGATGGGACTTAAAGCAAGTTTAGGCTAAATCCAAACCATTGCATAGTGCAAACTCCGGTAGCCCTAAACTAGGCCTAACCCTTTTCAAGTTTATTTGTAGAAGAGCTTTCACTCAAATGAGTCTTAAGTGAAGAATTTCTGGCAGCATTGCTTGCACTGCAGCATGCTTGCAAGGACCATCCCAACAGAACCATCTCTTTCAGTCCCTTTGGCAGGGGTCTTTGATGACCAAAAGAGACAAAGCCCAGTTTCCAATGGATGAAATTGAAACCCAGAGCTGCTCTACAGACATACCAGCTCTCAAGCAACATAAAATACTCCAGCTGACTTGTTGGAAAGTTTATAACCTTACAATATGATACATGGTGACTGATAATGACTCCTGATGAGAAACAGTTAGGAACAACAGACAGTGTAAAAATGATTGATGGACTGGCTAGACTACCTGACCCAATGATTCACACAGCTTAAATCTCAAGTTCATTAGAGGAATCTTTGGCACCCTTAAAGGGATACTGTAGTAGTTCTGTACATTAGCATATGCTGTATATTGAAAGTTACATACACTACATGACCAAATGTATGTAGACACCTGCTTCCCGTTCTCTGAGCTTGTGTGGCCTACCACTTCGCGGCTGAGCCATTATTGTTCCTAGACATCTCCACTAAACAATAGCAGCACTTACAGTTGACCGGGGCAGCTTTAGCAGGGCAGAAATTTGACAAACTGACTTGTTGTAAAGATGGCATCCTATGACGGTGCCACGTTGAACGTCACTGAGCTCTTCAGTAAGGCCATTCTACTGCCAATGTTTGTCTATGGAGATTGCATGGCTGTGTGCTCGATTCTATACACCTGTCAGCAACGGGTATGGCTAATTTGAAAGGGTTGGCCACATACTTTTGTATATATAGTCTAGCTTGAGAACTTGATTGCTGACAAGCAAAACATTTTGGGACTATGTCAACAATGGACTAATGAAACAAATACCAAAAGGTAGTTTTAGGGTGGAATGTTCCTTTATTTGTCAGAATCTAGCAATATCTACTTAAAACAATCACAGTTGCTTGACTTGTCAATGTCACCAACAATCTGTGGTTTTTGGGCGAGCCTTGTAGACTGCTGCTGTGGTGACCACAAGCACATAAGCACACTCAAATCTGTGTTTGATTATGAAACTCGCAGTACTAATATATTACTTTGAGGATGTAGTAATTATAGAAGTAGGTATTATACAAAAACGTATGTCTGCCAATTAGTACAGATCCATAACGCTTTTTTATCTTAGTATTGAGGCCTTTACCTCAGAGCAGAAACATGGCCAGGTTGCAAACACACATTCGGTAACATGACTGTTGGCTGACAGCATGCAAGGAGCGTGTGTTCTTCGTTTTTTTTCGCTGCATGTGACATAACAGGGAGGGAGGCACATGTCCATTCAGTTGACTCAAACCAAATAAAACTAGTAAACAAGGTGTCACTGCTAGAGTACTGAATTTTAATAATTTTATTTTAAATCAGTGAATGTCACACCTCATTTGTTTACAGTTAGCTAACTTTATGAGTAGTTAGCTGGTAGTGACATCTTTTCCCCAAATTGTCTGGCAGAATTAGTCAATATTAGCCGTTGTGTGCAACCTCTATTAACAGTCCTAGCTATACCGACACCAAAAATCTATGTAACATGAAAATGCATGTTTAGTTGGCTAGCTAGCTAGTTACATGGGTAGCTAACTAGTTAGCTTGCTAACTAAAAGTAACTTGCACCTTTGTTACACAATCTAAACCACAGATACAAATGTGTCGTAACGTTTATTAACGTTACTTTGTCTATATACTAGTACCAACCTACCTACTGTACACAACAAGAAAGCAGGATAGCATGCACTTTGCGATTGCAGAAATAAGTTAGCTACAGACACAAGCCATCTACAAAAGATTAACTGGTTGCAGCTATCTAACGTTACTCCCACTTCCAACTCATAAACACTTTATTACCTGCTCGTCGAATCTATTTATCACGGCCTGAACCCATTCCAATGGTTTATGTGCCGCCATGGCCGAGCGGATGGAGACCGCTAATGAGTCCTTGCAGTTCCCAATACGAATGTGGACGTTCGTGGCGATGTTAAGCCCAAAATAAATCTCCAAACCGTTGTCTAAAAAAGACAGTACGGGTTGGTTATTTTTCCCTTTGAGCAAGCTTTACCATGCCGCCATGACACACAACCGGAAGTCTTCCCAGTGAAACCGATAGGGACAGGAGATAGCTGAGCAAAGATGCGCGTGCGTCGCTTGTTGATGTGGAAGGTAGGTGAGAATATGATTCACACAAACATTGGCAAGGCAATATAATGTAACGTTGTAACATATAACTAGCTAGCTTGATTTGCTACCATGTGGAACGTGTATGCTACCATATTGTTAATGAAACAGCAGGGAGCAGGTCTCGAACCCTCGATCTTCTAGCCCGAAGTCCGGCGCGCTATCGACTGTGCCGCAAAAGCATGCTCGTGCGGCAGAGTCGATTTCCGCGCTTATAAACCCAGGGTCGTTACACTACTCCCTCCTTTCAAAGAGCGCGTCTTCGCGCTAGTTTGCGACTCTATGCAAGGTCCGATCCCACTTCTGACACCAATATAATGAAACAGCAGGGAGCAGGTCTCGAACCTTCGACCTTATAGCACGAAGTTCGGCGCGCTATCGACTGTGCCGCAAAAGCATGCTCCTCCGGCACAGTCGATTTCCGCGCTTATAAACCCAGGGTCGTTACAATATGTTACTTAAAAGATCTAACAATATTATAAAATTACATCTCGGAGTTTTTGTTTGAATTCTGGTTCTCTTCTCACAACACAAGTCACTCAGATAAGCCTAGCCAGTAACATGCTGCAGGTGCATTTGGCATTTGAAAAAACTATAGCTGTGCAGTGCTACAGAATGAGGAATGAATCTGTATCATAAAAGTGTAATGCAATATTCAGTCTTTTTTTGCCTCAAATACACACACACATGCTAGGGACAAATGTGTAGGCTACTTGTCCAGAAAGGTTTGTGCTGTAGAAGTGGATCTGCAGCAAAAGTATACCTTTACTACCATCTACAGGTCAAAGGTCACACTAGCATACAGAAAATGTAAATGCAGGGTATCCACAGAAAATTGAAATTTGAGTGTTTCTCTTGAGAAGTTTAACCAGTTCATTCCCTTCTCACTGAGTGTCCGGCATCATTTATTATTTTATTTGTTGTAAATTAAGTGTGGTTTATTTTACAGGACATTTATTTTACAGTGAATCATTGATATATGGTTGAATGTTGGTTGTGGGACATATCTGAAGTGCTATGTGTGTGTGTTCCATTAATCACACTAATGCCAGGGTGTGTGTGTGTGTGTGTATGTGTGTGTGTGTTGGCATGTTCTACACAGTATTCAGGACAACATTACTCTGTTTTGCATACAATGTGATTATTACTGCATAATAGACTACCATGTATTTTCTAATCAAATGTGTTTACTGGGGAACACAAATGAAGACAAAGGCCATCAATTCCTTGCAAATATTACTGTATTAGGGGAAATCGCTGTATTAAGCCTGCTTTGAAGACCGTTTGAATGGCTTGGATAGGCCTATGGACATTGGCTACCCGTCATTCAGGGCAGGTGTTCCTTGGTGTCCACATCACCAACGAACTATCATGGTCCAAACACACCAAGACTGTTGTGAAGAGGGCACAACAACACCTTTTCCCCCTCAGGAGACTGAAAAGATTTGCCATGGGTCCCCAGATCCCCCCCAGAAGTGAACATGGTGATTAGCTCACTAAAGAGCTCTAAAGCCAAAGATGTGTTTGGGCTGGACTCTACCTTTTTTTTAAACTGCAAAGAGTCACTCATTGGCCCCATTACTAAGGTCACCAACATATCTATTGGTCAGGGGGTGTTTCCAAGGGTCTGGAAGTCGGCAATAATAACCACATCTTTAAATCGGGTGACCCTGCTGACATGAGTAACTACAGGCCCATTAGTATACTACCTGTGGTATCGAAGGTTGTTGAAAAGTGTGTAACAGAGCAACTGATTGCCCACCTCAACAACAGCCCCTTCACATTACACTCCATGCAGTTTGGCTTCAGAGCAAAACACTCCACAGAAACGGCCAACTGCTTTCTTCTGGAAAATGTGAAATCCAAGATGGACAAAGGGAGCTTTGTTGGAGCTGTGTTTCTGGACCAAAGGAAGGCTTTTGATACTGTTAACCATGAGGTTCTCATCACAAAATTGTCCAAGTTCAACTTTTCCCCCGATGCCTTGGGATGGATGAAATCATACCTTGAAGGCAGAACTCAGCGTGTCAGAGTGAGCAATGAGTTGTCGCCCACTCTCAGCTATGATGTGGGTGTGCCCCAAGGGTCAGTGCTGGGGCCCCTCCTGTTCAGCCTGTACATTAATGATCTGCCTTCTGTCTGTACTGGGTCTGAAGTTGAAATGTATGCAGATGATACATTGATATATGTGCATGCAAAGAGCAAACAACAAGCGGCACAAGAACTCACTACTGTATTGGTACAGGTTGCAAAATGGCTCAGTGACTCATGTTCGCATCTCAATGTGAAAAAAACTGTCTGCATGTTCTTCACAAAGAGGGCAACTGATGCTGCTGAGCCAGATGTCTATGTGTCAGGGGAGAAGCTCCAGGTGGTATCTGATTTTAAGTACCTTGGCATCATTCTTGATTCCAACCTCTCTTTTAAAAAGCAGGTAAAAAAGGTAACTCAAATAACCAAATTCAACCTCGCTCATTTCCGATTTATACAAAATTGTTTCAATACAGAGGAAGCAAAACTGTACTTCAAATCTATGATACTCCCCCACTTAACATACTGCTTGACTAGTTGAGCCCAAGCTTGCTGTACAACATTAAAACCCATTCAGTCTGTCTACAAACAGGCTCTCAAAGTGCTTGATAGGAAGCCCAATAGCCATCATCACTGTTACATCCTCAGAAAGCATGAGCCCCTGAGTTGGAAAATTATTGTGCAATACACTGATGCATGTCTTGTATTCAAGATCCTAAATGGCCTGGCTCCCCCTCCACTCAGTACTTTTGTTCAACAGAAAACCCAAACATATGGCAGCAGATCTACAAGGTCTGCCATGATAGGTGACTGTATAGTTCACTTAAAGAAAAGCACCTTTAGTCAATCTGTTTCTCTGTGAGAGCTTCCCATGTTTGGAATATACTGCCATCAGACACACACAACTACACCACCTATCACACTTTCGCACAAAAAACATGGCTAAAGGCCAGTCAGACTTGTGAACATAATCCCTAGTTGTGTATTGCCGCTTTCCATGTTGTCTGTTGTCTGTAGCTTGTGAGGTGTGGAAACACTTTCTTGCTTTTATGGATTTCGTCTTGTTGCTTTTTGTGCTATGTTGCTCTGTGTGCATGCTATGTCTTGCTTGTCCTATGTTGCTATGCGTGTGCTCACTGCTCATTGATTGTCTGTATTGTTATTGTAATTGTTTTTAATAACCTGCCCAGGAACTGCGGTTGAAAATTAGCCGGCTGGCTAAAACCGGCACTTTTACTGAAACGTTGATTAATGTTTACTGTCCCTGTAAAAATTGAAATAAACTCAAACTCAAACTTTTGTTTTTACACTGCTGCTACCTGTTTATTATCTATGCATAGTCACTTTACAAATTACCTCGATTAACCTGTAACCCCGCACATTGACTTGGTACCGGTACCCCCTGTAAATAGCCTCGTTATTGTTATGTACATTTCTTGTGTTACCTTGTGATTGATTCGATTTTTTAAAACTTTAGTTTATTTAGTAAATATTTTATTAACTCTATTTCTTGAACTGCATTGTTGGTTACGGGCTTGTAAGTAAGCATTTCACAGTAAGGTCTACACCTGTTGTATTCAGCGCATGTGACAAATTAAATTTGATTTGATTTGTGGGGCAGAGCCCATCTGTTTTGAGCCCCACATTTTTAACATTTTGGGGGCTTGCTTGTTTTGCCTGTTATTTTGGCATTAATACGTGTCACATATCCATTTGCAAACAATGTCAAAAAATGTATTTCATTGAGTTAATAAAGCTGCATACAAACATGGTCTCTTTTTTGTTTTCTTGAGTAAAGCATCTCCTAAATGCAGGTGTTTCAGCCTAGCTCAGGGCTTTCTGTGGTGGTGGGGCAGCCAGCAGAAAATATGGAGCGTTGTGCCGTGATTGGCTCAGTGTTCTGTCACTGATGGGGACACTACTTCACCTCCAAGTCTAAGGGTAGAGCTAGAAAATTCTAGCCCCTTGGGTGCTGCCATAGAGTTATAATACAAGTGCCCATCCAAGAAGGCTCAATCACGTTATATGTACAGTAGCTTTGATTGGACTGATCATATCAACATCATATTTTCAAAATCTTAGCTAGCGGTCATCATCATGAATCAAGTCGACAATCTACTGGCAAATCCTTTTTAATCCTTGTCATATGAAGATAAATTAAAGATAAAACATATCGGTGCTCATTGGCCATTGGACATGAACATTACACAACAAGTTGGAAATCGCAAATTCAACAATGAGTGTTTTGGAAGGAATCAGTGACAGTGGCTAACTGCAAGCATTGCAAGGCAATCACTAGCTTTCTATTCAGTGGAGTGGCTGTGTGGTCCCAAATCTGGGATTAAGAGGCCCTTTTCTAAATAAAAAAATTCAACATTGGCCATGCTGTCAATGAAGCATGATTTGTGCCATGCTCAAAACAACTGTGAACTCGGAACTGCGAAAACTTGACTTCAGTGAGTTGAAGACAACTGGGAAGTTGTGAATAAACAAGCTCCGACTGGGAAAATATGTTTTGAACGGTCATCCAACTCGGAATTGTAAATCCGGCCTCTTTCTAGAGCTACGACCTGAAGATCAATGACGTCATCATGATTCAACCGTGTTTTTTTCTGAGTTCCCAGTTGTTTTGAAACTACCATAAATAAATCCAGAGAATGCCAGACTTTGATGACAAATTTTGCTCACGAAGTACCACCCTTTCCTGTTCAAGCTCGCTCATTGTCTTAATCGAAATTACTGATTGCCTCTTATCCGCTTGTCGTCCCCTTTTGCCATAGTTTGTACATCTGAATTTTCATTAGAAACCACATTTAATTAAGCAAGTCAGCCATATCAACTATGTTTTTTTAAAAGGCAGTAAATGAGGCTGAATGATCTGTTTCGCTGCCAGACAAGGCTCCACTGATAGCCAGGTGTAGCAGTGGTAAGATGTTGGGACTGCTGTTGGGACAGCTTTATGTAGGCCCTAACAGTTTGTGAGCACCGTTTGTCACCATTATAGTGCAATTAATGTATTGTTTAGTGTTGTGTTGTGACTTTGCTGGCATGCATCCCACTTTTTTTTTTGCCCAACCAAGATTTACATGCTAAAATCGCCACTGCCTATGGAGATTGCGGAAAACATCCTGATTAGAAGGGGATGTTTGCGAGGCTTCTCCTGTTGAGAGGTGGAGGGAAGATCCTCTGGGAGTCCAGACGTGGTAGCATGTGCCACTATGCTGGGCACTACAGAAGAGAGAGAGTTAACATGCATTTTAATTTGGAAATTATGTTATATTGTATTCTCAGTTTCAACTCAACATAACTTACACAAATAAATGAGAACCAGCATCTTGAGGCTTGGAAACAAATTCATTTTACATAAATCTCTTAATATATACGTATATCTCGATAATATATCATGTATATAGGGTATAATATTTATTACACCAATTTCTCAAACATGGACTTACACATGCTATCTTCAGCAGTAGTCTGGTCTTTGTATTCAGGGTGGTGGGAATTCTTCTTGGAATCCTTCTTGTTCCCCATCTTAAATGTCTAAGAAAGAGTTGAAAGACAAAAACATGTCAAAACAACAGTCACAGCGGAACACCGTCATGGTAATAACAATCACATATTACACACCAGCACAACAATATTTATAAATGGTTTTGGAATTAATGGATGGTTTTACATTTTCTCGAAATAGCATTGTTTACTCACATTGACACAATTGTTCATTTAAATAGTTTGCTGTACCTTTCAGTCGAATTTCAGCCTGGCAAGCCTTTGTAGGAAAGACAGCTTCCCTTTGGTAGCCTTCACATCCATGGGAAAAGCCTCAGGCCGGGTGGCTTCGAAAGATGTTCTTGAGACTGCCCTTGATGCCTCGTCACAACTGTGGAGAATCTCCTAGCTCAATGACTTCACAAGAATCCTATTGAATGTAGAGTCGTGAGTCGACACGGCCAGTTGGAGGATCTTCTCTGAGCCAAACACCTTCAACAGATGTTTGTAGACTTTATGAATCCTCAGGTTCTCGGGATAAGCTTGGTTCTCAAAGCAGCCTGACCACCAGCCTGAAGGCTATAACTTTTGGAATCAGGTTTTGTGATGTGCATGTGATGTCAACTGGGTACAGATCAGTTTGGTTTGGATTTTTGACAGAAGTCTCACCACTGACCTGCTGATGAGGCCAGTGAAGTCATCATCACCGCCTAAGTTATCAGAGGATGGGGCTGAAAGCGAGACATCTTTGACAACATCTGGGCTGGTTGACATCTGATCACAAGCAATGCTCTGAGCTACGCTGGAACAACTGGTGGCATCCCTTTCCTCATCTATGTTGGCGTCATGCAGCATTGGAGGTCTCACTTGTTGCCATGCTGATGGCAGAGAAAGATGGCAGAGGGTAGGGCTTACCACTCAGTAGACTACCTATATCAGTTATCAGTTATATCAGGTCGGAGATGACCCTCTGCTTTGTGCATCAGAAACCACAAGTCCATTACTTGGCTTACCATTACTTTGGTAAACAGACTGACTGTGTCACAAAATGCTGATGTAGAAAAATAGCATGAAATCCTGTCTTCAGATACATTGGCCGTCACACTGACTCCCTGAGCCCAACTCATTGATGCTAAAGAGGGCACGAGGCTAGGAAGCAGGAGGCGCTTCACATACCCAGCTCGTAAGCTGTAGGCTTCCCCACCTTCTTGTCATTCCTCTTCAGCTTCGTAAGGACTGAATCGGATGCCCTCTTTCCAGCCACCACTGTCAGAACCAAAGGGTTGCTCTCAGAAATTATGTGGTTGACTTGGTGAGTAAGATCACGGGAGAGAGCACCAATCCTACCCTGAGATATGAGCTCCTCCAGTCTTGCTATTGCAGCTGTTTGATCAGGGTGGGATGCAACTTTCCCTTCTTCCTCTGGATATACCTCATTTATGATGGTATTCAATATTGCAGACATGCTTTCCCTGGCATCACACAACAATGTTTTTAGCTCCGTAGATTTGCCCATGTCGATGACTGAGCATCTAAAAATGGGCTGAGTAGTACTTTCTGGAAATTCAGAAGGGATGGGAGTGCCAGGGAGTGCAAATTCCAACTCTGACTTCTGTGATCTGGCAGATGAGGATAATAACGAGGAGGAAGATCGCTCTGGCGCTTGGTAGACCAGTTCCTCACCACATTCGCTACTTCCTTCTCAACGTCCTCCAACATAATTCCAACCATATTCTCTATTTGTGAAAGCTCTCCTGCAGTCACCGTTTGGTCAGATTGTGACAGCTCATTCTGAATTGAAACCAGAAATGGCTGAGGGTCTTTTTGGCTTGAGTCTTTGTTGCTTTTGCCATGTGAAATAATTCCTCATGTATGTCTTCACATTGTGGTAAATAGTCTTCGCAGAAGTCCAGATCTTCTTCTCAGATACTTCCACACAAGACTGGGAGCCTTCAGGTGTGGCCTAGTGTACTCTAAGCTTTTATCATTGCTCTGTTGAAGCATAGAGTCTGCCTCCCATAGAGTAGTAGAAGACTCTGTGGGTGGGAAAAGGCTCTTCGTGTAATTTGTAATTGATCCAATGATTTCAAAAGCAGTTGAATTTGTATGCCTCGAGGAAATTGTTGATGTTGCTGGCAACATCTGAGAATCCGTCTGGCTGGAACGGACTTTTCTGTGAAAGCTACTCACTGATTTTATCAGTATTTTTTGCACTTTGTTGGAAGCGTTCATCTGGAACTCTTCGCTGGAGATCTTCTGAATGACTGAGGCTGGAGTATCTCTTAATCCCTCCAACGCCGAGGAACCGGACACAGGCATGTCTTCTAGGTAAGACATGATACCGTCCAAAAAGTCACAAACTTCAAGGGAGTTGTAAGAGCAACTCTCTGCAACAGATGATGTGCTTTTCAAATCTGCCACCTCTGACCTAGAGTTGAAGTCGGACGTTTACATACATTCATCTGTACAAACATTAGTATGCAAGTACATGTATAAACACCATAGGACCACACAGCCGTCAAACCGCTCAGGAAGGAGATGCGTTCTGTCTCCTAGAGATGAATGTACTTAGGTGCGAAAAGTGCAAATCAATCCCAGAACAACAGCAAAGGACCTTGTGAAGATGCTGGAAGACACAGGAACAAAAGTATCTATATCCACAGTAAAATGAGTCCTATATCGACTCCAAAACCGCCATAAAAAAATCCAGAATAGACTATGGTTTGCAACTGCACATGGAGAAATGTCCTCTTGTCTGATGAAACAAAAATAGAACTGTTTGGCCATAATGACCATCGTTATGTTTGGAGGAAAAGCCAAAGAACACCATCCCAACCGTGAAGCACGGGGGTGGCAGCATCATGTTGTGGGGGTGTTTTGCTGCAGGAGGGACTGGTGCACTTCACAAAATAGATGGCATCATGAGGACGGAAAATGATGTGGATATATTGAAGCAACATCTCAAGACATCAGTCAGGAAGTTAAAACTTGGTCGCAAATGGGTCTTCCAAATGGACAATGACCCCAAGCATACTTCCAAAGTTGTGGCAAAATGGCTTAAGGACAACAAAATCAAGCTATTGGAGTGGCCATCACAAAGCCCTGACCTTAATCCCATAGAAAATTTGTGGGCAGAACTGAAAAAGCGTGTGCGAGCAAGGAGGCCTACAAACCTGACTCAGTTACACCAGCTCTGTCAGGAGGAACGGGTCAAAATTCACCCAACTTATTGAGGGAAGCTTGTGGAAGGCTACCTGAAACGTTTAACCCAAGTTAAACAATTTAAAGGCAATGCTACCAAATACCAATTGAGTGTATGTAAACATCTGACCCACTGGGAATGTGATGAAAGAAATAAAAGCTGAAATAAATCATTCTCTCTATTATTCTGACATTTCACATTCTTAAAATAAAGTGGTGATCCAAACTGACCTAAGACAGGGAATTTTTACAAGGATTAAATGTCAGGAGTTTTTAAAAACTGAGTTTAAATGTGTTTGGCTAAGGTGTATGTAAACCTCCGACTTCAACTGTATAGCCACAACCTGGGAAAATACCTCTTTGGAATAACAGAGATACAGTAATGGTTGAGAGTTCTCACTTGGCATTTAAGGAGAGCACCAAGTCCAATTGAGTTGACCTCTTGCAGTATTGCCTCGCTTTTACTGGTTTCAGGTTGTTCTGGTGTTTTCTCTTCTACAGAGCCAGTTTAATCACGTTGCCACGACGTGGTCCTTTTGGGTGTACAGTCGTGGCCAAAAGTTTTGAGAATGACCCAAATATTAATTTTCACAAAGTTTGCTGCTTCAGTGTCTTTAGATATTTTTGTCAGATGTTACTATGGAATACTGAAGTATAATTACAAGCATTTCATAAGTGTCAAAGGCTTTTAATGACAATTACATGAAGTTGATGCATAGATCAATATTTGCAGTGTTGACCCTTCTTTTTCAAGACCTCTGCAATCTGCCCTGGCATGCTGTCAATTAACTTCTGGGCCACATCCTGACTGATGGCAGCCCATTCTTGCATAATCAATGCTTGGAGTTTGTCAGAATTTGTGGGTTTTTGTTTGTCCACCCGCTTCTTGAGGATTGACCACAAGTTCTCAATGGGATTAAGGTCTGTGGAGTTTCCTGGCCATGGACCAGGAAACAAATATCGATGTTTTGTTCCCCGAGCCACTTAGTTATCACTTTTGCCTTATGGCAAGGTACTCCATTATCCTGGAATGGTTGGGAGAAGTTGCTCTCGGAGGATGTGTTGGTACCATTCTTTATTCGTGGCTGTGTACTTAGGCAAAGTTGTGAGTGAGCCCACTCCCTTGGCTGAGAAGCAACCCCACACATTAATGGTCTCAGGATGCTTTACTGCTGGCATGACACAGGACTGATGGTAGCGCTCACCATGTCTTCTCCGGACAAGCTTTTTTCCGGATGCCCCGAACAATCGGAAAGGGGATTCATCAGAGAAAATGACTTTACCCCAGTCCTCAGCAGTCCAATCCCTGTACCTTTTGCAGAATATCAGTCTGTCCCTGATGTTTTTCCTGGAGAGAAGTGGCTTCTTTGCTGCCCTTCTTGACACCAGGCCATCTTCCAAAAGTCTTCGCCTCACTGTGCGTGCAGATGCACTCACACCTGCCTGCTGCCATTCCTGAGCAAGCTCTGTACTGGTGGTGCCCCGATCCCGCAGCTGAATCAACTTTAGGAGACGGTCCTGGCGCTTGCTGGACTTTCTTGGGTGCCCTGAAGCCTTCTTCACAACAATTGAACTGCTCTCCTTGAAGTTCTTGATGATCCGATAAATGGTTGATTTAGGTGCAATCTTACTGGCATCCTTGCCTGTGAAGCCCTTTAAGTGTTAAGTGTTTTTGTACTATATCTCTTAACACAATGATGAAAATAATCATGGCCTCTAAACCTTCAAGCTGCATACTGGACCCTATTCCATCTAAACAGCTGAAAGAGCTGCTTCCTGTGCTCGGCCCTCCTATGTTGAACATAATAAACGGCTCTCTATCCACCGGATGTGTACCAAACTCACTAAAAGTGGCAGTAATAAAGCCTCTCTTGAAAAAGCCAAACCTTGACCCAGAAAATATAAAAAAACTATCGGCCTATATCGAATCTTCCATTCCTCTCAGAAAAATTTGAAAAAGCTGTTGCGCAGCAACTCACTGCCTTCCTGAAGACAAACAATGTTTACGAAATGCTTCAGTCTGGTTTTAGACCCTATCATAGCACTGAGACTGCACTTGTGAAGGTGGTAAATTACCTTTTAATGCCGTCAGACCGAGGCTCTGCATCTGTCCTCGTGCTCCTAGACCTTAGTGCTGCCTTTGATACCATCGATCACCACATTCTTTTGGAGAGATTGGTCTACACGAGTTCTGGCCTGGTTTAGATCTTATCTGTCGGAAAGATATCAGTTTGTCTCTGTGAATAGTTTGTCCTCTGACAAATCAACTGTACATTTCGGTGTTCCTCAAGGTTCCGTTTTGGGACCACTATTGTTTTCACTATATATTTTACCTCTTGGGGATGTCATTCGAAAACATAATGTTAACTTTCACTGCTATGCGGATGACACACAGCTGTACATTTCAATGAAACATGGTGAAGCCCCAAAATTGCCCTCGCTGGAAGCCTGTGTTTCAGACATAAGTGGATGGCTGCAAACTTTCTACTTTTAAACTCGGACAACACAGAGATGCTTGTTCTAGATCCCAAGAAACAAAGAGATCTTCTGTTGAATCTGACAATTAATCTTGATGGTTGTACAGTCGTCTCAAATAAAACTGTGAAGGACCTCGGCGTTACTCTGGACCCTGATCTCTCTTTTGACGAACATATCAAGACTGTTTCAAGGACAGCTTTTTTCCATCTACGTAACATTGCAAAAATCAGAAACTTTCTGTCCAAAAATGATGCAGAAAAATGTATCCATGCTTTTGTTACTTCTAGGTTAGCAATGCTCTACTTTCCGGCTACCCGGATAAAGCACTAAATAAACTTCAGTTAGTGCTAAATACGGCTGCTAGAATCCTGACTAGAACCAAAAAATATGATAATATTACTCCAGTGCTAGCCTCCCTACACTGGCTTCCTGTTAAGGCAAGGGCTGATTTCAAGGCTTTACTGCTAACCTACAAAGCATTACATGGGCTTGCTCCTACCTATCTTTCCGATTTGGTCCTGCCGTACATACCTACACGTACGCTACGGTCACAAGACGCAGGCCTCCTAATTGTCCCTAGAATTTCTAAGCAAACAGCTGGAGGCAGGGCTTTCTCCTATAGAGCTCCATTTTTTTAATTTTTTAATTATTTTTTTTTTTTATCCCATTTTCTCCCCAATTTTCGTGGTATCCAATCGCTAGTAATTACTATCTTGTCTCATCGCTACAACTCCCGTACGGGCTCGGGAGAGACGAAGGTCGAAAGCCATGCGTCCTCCGAAGCACAACCCAACCAAGCCGCACTGCTTCTTAACACAGCGCGCCTCCAACCCGGAAGCCAGCCGCACCAATGTGTCGGAGGAAACACCGTGTACCTGGCCCCCTTGGCTAGCGCGCACTGCGCCCGGACCGCCACAGGAGTTGCTGGAGCGCGATGAGACAAGGATATCCCTACCGGCCAAACCCTCCCTAACCCGGACGACGCTATGCCAATTGTGCGTCGCCCCACGGACCTCCCGGTCGCGGCCGGCTGTGACAGAGCCTGGGCGCGAACCCAGAGACTCTGGTGGCGCAGCTAGCACTGCGATGCAGTGCCCTAGACCACTGCGCCACCCGGGAGGCCCCAGAGCTCCATTTTTATGGAATGGTCTGCCTACCCATGTGAGAGACGCAGACTCTGTCTCAACCTTTAAGTCTTTACTGAAGACTAATCTCTTCAGTGGGTCATGTGATTGAGTGTAGTCTGGCCCAGGAGTGTGAAGGTGAACGGAAAGGCTCTGGAGCAACGAACCGCCCTTGCTGTCTCTGCCTGGCCGGTTCCCCTCTCTCCACTGGGATTCTCTGCCTCTAACCCTATTACAGGGGCTGAGTCACTGGCTTACTGGTGCTCTTTCATGCCGTCCCTAGGAGGGGTGCGTCACTTGAGTGGGTTAAGTAACTGACGTGGTCTTCCTGTCTAGGTTGGCGCCCCCCCTTGGGTTGTGCCGTGGCAGAGATCTTTGTGGGCTATACTCGGCCTTGTCTCAGGATGGTAAGTTGGTGGATGAAGATATCCCTCTAGTGGTGTGGGGGCTGTGCTTTGGTAAAGTGGGTGGGGTTATATACTTCCTGTTTGGCCCTGTCCGGGGGTATCATCGGATGGGGCCACAGTGTCTCCTGACCCCTCCTGTCTCAGCCTCCAGTATTTATGCTGCAGTAGTTTATGTGTCAGGGGGCTAGGGTCAGTTTGTTATATCTGGAGTACTTCTCCTGTCTTATCCGGTGTCCTGTGTGAATTTAAGTATGCTCTCTCTAATTCTCTCTTTCTCTCTTTCTTTCTCTCTCTCGGGGGACCTGAGCCCTAGGACCATGCCTCAGGACTACCTGGCATGATGACTCCTTGCTGTCCCCAGTCCACCTGGCCGTGCTGCTGCTCCAGTTTCAACTGTTCTGCCTGCGGCTATGGAACCCTGACCTGTTCACCGGACGTGCTACCTGTCCCAGACCTGCTGTTTTCAACTCTCTAGAGACCGCAGGAGCGGTAGACATACTCTTAATGATCGGCTATGAAAAGCCAACTGACATTTACTCCTGAGGTGCTGACTTGCTGCACCCTCGACAACTACTGTGATTATTATTATTTGACCATGCTGGTCATTTATGAACATTTGAACATCTTGGCCATGTTCTGTTATAATCTCCACCCGGCACAGCCAGAAGAGGACTGGCCACCCCTCATAGCATGGTTCCTCTCTAGGTTTCTTCCTAGGTTTTGGCCTTTCTAGGGAGTTTTTCCTAGCCACCGTGCTTCTACACCTGCATTTTTTGCTGTTTGGGGTTTTAGGCTGGGTTTCTGTACAGCACTTTGAGATATCAGCTGATGTCAGAAGGGCTATATAAATACATTTGATTTGATTTGATTTGATTGTTGTACAAAGCAATGATGACGGCACGTGTTTCCTTGCAGGTAACCATGTTTGACAGAGGAAGAACAATGATTCCAATCACCACCCTCCTTTTGAAGCTTCCAGTCTGTTATTCGAACTCAATCAGCATGACTGAGTGATCTCCAGCCTTGTCCTCGTCAACACTCACACCTGTGTTAACGAGAGAATCACTGACATGATGTCAGCTGCTCCTTTTGTGGCAGGGCTGAAATGAAGGAGATATGTTTTTGGTGGATTCAGTTCATTTGCATGGCAAAGAGGGACATTGCAATTAATTGCAATTCATCTGATCACTCTTCATAACATTCTGGAGTATATGTCATTTGACATCATGCAAACTGAGGCAGCAGCCTTTGAAAATTTATATTTGTGTCATTCTCAAAACCTTTGGCCATGACTGTAATATCGTGGCTCCCCCTTCTCTCACTCCACAGGTTTTACAATGGTCATAAATTCCTGGTAGAAACTCTCAGTTTTGAGGGAGAGCGTAAGTATTCTTTTTTTTTTTTTTACCCCCTTTTCTCCCCAATTTCGTGGTATCCAATTGTTAGTAATTACTATCTTGTCTCATCGCTATAACTCCGTACGGGCTCGGGAGAGACGAAGGTCGAAAGCCATGCGTCCTCCGAAACAGAACCCAACCAAGCCGCACTGCTTCTTAACACAGCGCACCTCCAACCCGGAAGCAAGCCGCACCAATGTGTCGGAGGAAACACAGTGCACCTGGCTCCCTTGGTTAGCGCACACTGCGCCCGGTCCACCACAGGAGTCGCTGGTCCGATGAGACAAGGATATCCCTACCGGCCAAACCCTCCCTATCCCGGACGACGCTATGCCAATTGTGCGTCGCCCCACGGACCTCCCGGTCGCGGCCGGCTGCGACAGAGCCTGGGCGTGAACCCAGAGTCTCTGGTGACGCAGCTAGCGCTATGCAGTGCCCTAGACCACTGCACCACCCGGGAGGAGTGTAAGTATTCTTGTTGCAAAAACTCATAATCCCCAAAATTGGAGAATTAAAGAATATTTCTGTTTTTGAGAATGTGGGAATGGTCAAAGACACTTAAGGGGCAGTCATGTCGAGTTTGTTTCATTTGGTGACCTCATGAAGGACAGGAGACACACATTAATGTTTCTTTGTTTGTATACACTTCTCAATTATGGGGTTTGCATCTCAATCTTGGATAAAATAAATGATTGAGTATAGGAATACTTTTGAAAATATAAAATGTGATGTTAGCCTTCGAAATGAGAGTATGGGTTTTCATATAATGTTTTAACTAGTCAGTGACCACACCCCATGAGTACACACATTTACATTGGCGTCATGGAACACCCCCTTTTCTACTGTAATATAAAAGCCACTTCCAACTAAATTTACATAAGACCAGAAAATATGGAGCTGTCGTTACATGTTGAAATGGTTGGCAACTCTACCAAAAGTCAAGATAACACCGGGACAAGGTGACCATGTTGAAATGGCTAAGAAATCAACAAACTAAAGAACAATTATTCAGGCTGCAGCTGTTTAAATACTTTAATCTGGTAAACGCATCCGATCTTAGAACATTTCCGAACGGGACTCTGAAGTATCCATTATAACAACCTACAACTCCGACGGACTGATCTCTGGTCACAAACCAGAGGCTTTCTGTTGACTGACTATCCAGCAGACAGACCAGCGATCGCGGAGTGGGATAGCCATAACATACACTCATAAATATGTAAATTGACATTTATTTTCGAATGAGCGGTTGTTCGTGTGCAAAGTATTAGCAATTTATATGAGTGTAGTTATCCTCTCTGAGTTTCCCGCTCTTGAACTGTCCCCACCCCTTTCCTTTGTCTACCAATCCGTCATATCGGCTTAGCCCACCATGGACTTTTCTATCATGTCAGTAACCAATGTCTAACCTATTTGTGTGTGTGTTTATGTAATTCTGTGATTGATGAGTTAGTTAATAAATAATTAAGCCAATTTGTATATCGCTGATTCATGATTTATGTTAGGGTTTGTGCAGATATCCAAGGATTTGCAACGTTCAGTAATGAGACTGATGAGGTAATAATATATTAATAAGTGACTGCAATCGACAAGATCCGAAAATATCGGAATAGTTAATTCGGGAAATAAATACTCTTTAAACATTTTCCTGTGGTGCCCCAACTTCCTAGTTAGAGTTACATGATTAGTTTAATCAAGTAATTAAATTACACATAGGGTATTGATTTGATAACATACATTCTTCACATTTAATGGTAGTCAATGCTACGACAACGTCCATCAGATAAAGAAGATGAACTGCGTTCTGATATACACTACCGGTCAAAAGTCTTAGAACACCTACTCATTCAAGGGTTTTTCTTTATTTTTAATTTTTCTACAATGTAGAATAATAGTGAAGACATCAAAACTATGAAATAACACATATGGAATCATGTACTAACCAAAAAAGTGTTAAACAAATTAAACAAACAAACAGATTCTTCAAATATCCACCCTTTGCCTTGGGTAAAGACAGCTTTGCACACTCTTGGCATTCTCTCAACCAGCTTCACCTGGAATGCTTTTCCAACAGTCTTGAAGGAGTTCCTACATATGCTGAGCCCTTGTTGGCTGCTTTTCCTTCACTCTGTGGTCTGACTCATTCAATTTTGTTGAGGTTGGGTGATTGTGGAGGCCAGGTCATCTGATGCAGCACTCCATCACTCTCCATCTTGGTCAAATAGCCCTTACACAGCTTGGAGGTGTGTTCGGCCATTGTGCTGTTGAAAAACAAATGATAGTCCCATTAAGCCCAAACCAGATGAGATGGCATATTGCTGCAGAATGCTGTGGTAGCCATGCTGGTTATGTGTGCCTTGAATTTTAAATAAATCACAAACAGTGTCACCAGCAAAGCACCCCCACACCATAACACCTCCTCCTCCGCGCTTTACGGTGGGAAATACACATGCGGAGATCATCCTTTCACCCACACATCGTCTCACAAAGACATGTGGTTGGATCCAAAAATCTCCAATTTGGACTCCAGACCAAAGGACAAATTTCTACCATTCTGATGTCCATTGCTTGTGTTTCTTGGTCCAAGCAAGTCTCTTATTGTTATTAGTGTCCTTTAGTAGTGGTTTCTTTCAGCAATTCGATCATGAAGGCCTGATTCACACAGTCTCCTCTGAACAGTTGATGTTGAGATGTGTCTGTTACTTGAACTCTGTGATGCATTTTTTTGGGCTGCAATTTCTGAGGCTGGAAACTCTAATGAACGTATCCTCTGTAGCAGTGGTAACTGTGTCACCCCTGCTCCCGCTCTCCCTCCCTGGTGCACTCCTGCCACCATCATTATGCACACCTGCCTTTCCCCCGTCATGTGCATCAACGATTATTGGACTCACCTGGACTCAATCACCACTGTCATTACCTCCCCTATATCTGTCTGGTTCCCCGCTCTGTTCCCTGCTTCAGCAATGATTTTCCTATGTCCTTGTATACCCGTGTGCTGACGCTGTGCCTGTCTTGTTTTATGTCTGTTCCTTATTAAATGTTGACTCCCCGTACCTGCTTTTCATCTCCGGCGTCAGTCCTTACACTCTGGGACTTCCATTCCTGTGGCAGTCCTCATGATAGCTAGTTTCATCATAGCGCTTGATGGTTTTTGCGACTGCACTTGAAGAAACTTTCAAAGTTCTTGAAATTTTCCGTATTGACTGACCTTCATGTCTTAAAGTAATGATGAACTGTCTTTTCTCTTTGCTTATTTGAGCTGTACTTGCCATAATATGGACTTGGTCTTTTACCAAATAGGGCTATCTTCTGTATACCCCCCAATCTTGTCAGAACACAACTGATTGGCTCAAATGCATTAAGGAGGAAAGAAATTCAACAAATTAACTTTTAAGAAGGCATACCTGTTAATTGAAATGCATTCCAGGTGACTACCTCATGAAGCTGGTTGAGAGAATTCCAAGTGCAACAGCATTCCTCCTCCTCTTCATACGAAGAGGAGGAGTAGTGATTTGACCAAAGTGCAGCGGGTTGTGAATACATAATGATTTATTAAATCAAACGATGAAACACGAAAACAAACACTTGGAAGGATTTTACAAAATAACAAAACGGAGTAGACAGACCTGGACATGGAACTTACATAAAATACACGCAGAACTCACGAACAGGAACAGACTACATAAACCGAGACAGTCCCGTGTGGCGCGACAAACACTGACACGGACGACAATCACCCACAAACAAACAGTGAGAACAACCTACCTTAATATGACTCTCAATCAGAGGAAACGT
Source organism: Salvelinus namaycush (assembly GCF_016432855.1). Taxonomy (NCBI): domain Eukaryota; kingdom Metazoa; phylum Chordata; class Actinopteri; order Salmoniformes; family Salmonidae; genus Salvelinus; species Salvelinus namaycush. The sequence goes on along the minus strand of NC_052340.1, from coordinate 28,201,555 downwards.
CAAACACCTGCCTCTAATTGAGAGCCATACCAGGCAACCCAAAACCAACATAGAAACAGAAAACATAGACTGCCCACCCAAAACTCACGCCCTGACCAATAAACACATACCAAACAACAGAAAACAGGTCAGGAACGTGACACCAAGAGTGTGCAAAGCTGTCATCAAGGCAAAGGGTGGCTATTTGAATAATTTTAAAGATAAAATATATTTTGATTTGACTTGTTTGGTTGCTACACGATTCCATATGTGTTATTTAAAAGTTTTTATGTCTTCACTATTATTGTACAATGTAGAAAATAGTAAAAATAAAGAATAACCCTTGAATGAGTAGGTGTTCTAAAACTTTTGACCGCTCGTGTAGGTGACTCACTCCTACATGGTGAAGGCAAGCTCAGTTTTGAAACAGGCAGATCACTGGAGTCAGTGTGCTCCACGAACACAGCACTGGAGTCAGCTTTCACCATAAGTTCTTCCCCTTGGACTGGAGCTCCACCCATTCTGAGGAACAATGTCTCCAGCTTTGCCTGAAGCCTGTTGCAGAGTCTACGAGCTGCATGGAAGGGTTTCCCTTTTGTCGTACAGTGTCCCACTTGGGGGATCTCTCTGGGTGCTTGTTGGCTGATGTAATTCAGCATGCTGCACAATGTCATTGACATCTTCAACAAAGTTATCAATTATTTTTGATGCCTCAGAATCTACTTTATTCTGTATAAGCCCAGTGGCTGCAGAATCAAGGATCCTGTCAGATGGGCCAGATGTATTCATCAAGCTTGGAGTGGTACTAAACGAATGAGAAGTTTGAACCATACCAGAGATACCGCTCCTAAACCTTCTCACAAAAATTTCCCTCACAGCCTTTGAGGGTTTGGTCTTTCACTTCGCACTCAATAGAGGGCCAAGATTTTGAGTCATTGCTTTGCAAGATGTTTATATTATGTTCAGCTCCTCTGGAACAGAAGGTGCTCCTCTGCAAGGTCACTGCCAGAT